>NC_056737.1:1553301892-1553406892 GCF_019279795.1 Protopterus annectens | reverse complement strand
TTAAATTCATACAATCACAACACTGCTTATAAAATATATTCTGACGTCCTTCTTATTTATTGCTGTAAAATGTTCCTAAACTCTTTCTGATAGACTTCTGATAGTCCTGCCACCATACAATGCCTCAAGTAAAATTATTTTTGGTAGTAAATTTATTGAAGAAATTGGATCAAAACCCAATTTTACTTACAGAAGAAATGTAAATATAAAACAGCCTTTAAACAGGGAGGAAAAAGGTATAAGGAATAGCATCAATACAAAAGCATATCATATTTATTCCTAGGATCATGTAAAATGTGTAAACTGCAAAACTAAAGGAAATGTGTATTTGACTAGTTGTGAATCCTGTTGGAGATCTGACAAAAAGAGTTTATGAACATTTACAGACCACTAATCACTTTTGAACAATTTCAGTCTCATTCTAGGAGAAATTAAGAATAGTATTGAACTGCATTAAATTCGAGACAATAATGAAACAAACACATACTATAATAAGTTGTGAAAATAAGAGTAAGAGAGACAATAGATAAGACAAATGATTCAGTAAGAAACTTTTAACATAATAATTGTATGCAGTATATACAAAGCTTCAATATTTATTTTAAAGTTCAGTGCATGGATATCTCAAAGTCAGAGCCTTCAAGGAGACCTTACTTAAATTTTCCAACTGCTACGACTGAGGAAGTAAATACCCCACAACCAAAATGGTCATCCACTGTACCCTTAAATATCTCAAGACCGTCAGCCCTTCCAATTTGTTGTGTTAATCCTTTCCGTATATTACCTGCTCTCCCTTGGAATGGCCTTCTCCCCAAAACAGTTTTATAAACTGAACTGTTAGCATATTTCTAGTCCCAAGATAATTTGGCCTAAATTCAGTATCTTAACTGGTTGCAAAGAAGCACTTGTTAAACATTTATAAAGCAGAATATGGTCACCCTGTGTTGAGGGGAAGAGTAACAGACACCTATGGCAGAAAGGGTCTTACCGCCTGTTCACATCTGGCCAGTGTGCTTTTAACTTTAAACAATGAGGAGGACTCAATGGGGCATTAAGAAAGGAAGCCTTAAAGGGTTCAGCTAAATCGCATTAAGCGCATCCAGGCCTGTCGTCTTAAGACCACAGCTGGTAACCCGCTGCTCCTTCTGATGCATGAGAAATCAGTCGCATGAAGGAGTTATATATTGATTCAATGGTGGCCAGCGAGGCCACTTTGTCTCAGACCTCAGACATGGCACCAGCCAAGGTTTCAAGAGAGCACTGGAAATTAGATCCCTTTGAAGCCTGGTAAAGTGTGCCATAAAATTCAAGTTAAGGACCTGATAGCAAAGGTTGCTGAAGCGGTGTGCTTCCCCTATCCTGTCCAGGGCCCGGACTCCTTGTTGGGCGCTGGTGGACAGTCTGGCTTTCTTCTTCCACCATCCTTTTTTGGTTGTCACCATCCACAGCATCCACAGGAGACCTTTTAGACCAATGTGGATTTGTAGGCGGGGGACACAAAATATTGTCTGGCCTCTGAATAGCCTCTACAGTGTCGGGCCTTCCATGCATGCTGCACATTGAGCCGGATAAGTTCATCGGCAGGTGGAGTAACCCAGGAGGTAGGGGGCCAGGTGTGTGTGCTAAAGGCCCCTGCAGAACACAGACTCCTCAGAGGATGGGTTGAGAGGAGCTGCCAGTCACCTCTCTGTTTAAGGATTTCGAGATATCACCAAAGGATACCTCAGAAGGGGACCGAGGGATCCTTCCTCCCCTCATCAGCATGTGTATTCAGTGAGTGACTCCCTCTGTGGAGTCCATGTGCTTCCTCTTACACACAAACTTTTCTGGTGGGCTTCCCCTAGAAGGAGAGAAGCTGGGGAAGGCAGCAGAAAAGGGGTTTCCTGTAGGGAATATGTCCTGAGGACCTTGCACCTGGTGTCAGCCAGGACTTGTAAAACAATGTACCAGAGGACGGCAGGGGTATAGACAGCACAGTATCACCAGTAGAGGCTGGGGAGTCTGCTCCATCAGTTGGAAGGCTGGTCCACCTGAAGAGGGGTGAGCATCCAGGACCAGGGATCACCCTCAGTGGCTCAGTCTGCCTACTCAGAGTCCCGGATGACTGTGGAGGCAAATCATCCTGGTCATAACAAAACTTTCTTGCCATGAAGGCAACTGTGGTTCCTTAGTGAGATCCATAAAAGGGAACCGCAGGGGAAGACTGTGCTATATCCATGGACTTCAAAGGCAAATGAAGGAGGATAATAAGAAGGGGTCTTTTGAGACGGTGATCACCTCCCAAGGAAGGATATGTCCTGGTTGGTGGAATACCTCTGGCAAAAGTACTTGATCCAAGACGCAACACATCAGGTTCGGAGGGAGGCTTCTAGGTGGACTCACCAGAGACAGAGGGAGAGACAGGCCTGTCCACAGCAGAGACAGACTTGGTGCCTACTCCCCAGTCCGCAACCGACAACAACTGTGCTGAGAAAGAGTATTACTAGACGCCGCACAGAGGGACGCCATCGGTGCCGAGGTCACGATTACACCGGCAAGCTTTGGTGCCTAAGTGGTGGTTGTCGGTACCGATGCTGGAACCGACAAACATGGAGTCAACACTTGAGTGTGTCAGTGAGATGTCGGAGCTGAAGTGAAAGTCAAGGTCTGCACCGATTGAGTGGTCGGTGCCAAGAACAATAGCAGTAAAGGCCTGCACTGAGGAGCCCCTCGGTGCCGATATAGTGAAGGGTGCTGCAGTGGAGAGAGATAACTAATGGTGCCGAGGATTTAGGCAACGAAAGCACTGGGGCTGACTGAGTGTACTCCAGAGTGGAAATTTTAGCATTTTTAGATTTTGGCTGGCGGGAGTCCCCAGCTGGGGGTGAAGGCAAAGAGTTGGGCTTAGAAGACATATCGAACATTTTGTTATGGGTTCTAGGAGGGTTGAGGCCTCCGACCCGGAAATAGCCTCTGAAAAAGGAGATTTGAAAGTCCCTTCAGCAGCAACTTATTTTCCTTTCTAACAGTGTCCTATTAGAAAATTTTCTCACAGATAGTACAGGGTGGATCAACAGATAAATGGGCGCCTCCAAACAATAACGCACAAAGGAGTGTGCATCCGAGGTAGAAATTCAGAACACCTTTTAAACCTCGGACTACCTTCTTATCTAATGGTAGAGAAAAGGGATAGCATAAAGGATACCAGCAATGGTACAAAAGAATACCCGAAGGTATGAAAGGAGGATTACCAACAATGGTACTACAGAAATACCTCACAGTAAAGAGAGTAAAAGAAAGAAGGAGAAACTCAAAAGGATGGTGGCTAGATGCGAAAGAGGCAAATCTAAATATAAACTTTTCTGAGAAGAAATTATGTGAAAGAGTATTCCAACAAATAGCTGTACTTAGCCAAGAGAAGCAGCCTGACACGACCAAATGGCAACGTGGCAAATGAAATCTGAGAGGTAACAGGGAGATGGGAATTCTGGGCAAGAGTTTAGCTTGAGAGTTTGTAGCTGACGCCGTAGCTTGAAAATGGCCGGCTCGGTTCCGAGGGTCGGAATCGACACCGCATCGTAAGGAATGAATGAGGATTAACAATATCAGATCGTAGTTTATCTTTGCCAGATGTTTGTAATTGGTATACTACATTGACAAAACAAAACCGGATGCTGAAGGAAAGAATATTACAACATATATCGGATATAATGCTACAAACAAGACATAATGCACTTGCTCAACATATTAAAAATAATTCTGAATATTTACTTGATGTTGTGGTGTTATATATACAGGCAGATCGACTACCTGGGTTGAATAATGTTATGCCTTTAAGACCCGTTTTAAAGTCGGCCATTTTGCTTATTTATTCATATATATATATATATATATATATATATATATATATATATATATATGTGTGTGTGTGTGTGTGTATTTACATATATATCTGTATGTTTGTATACACACAGACACACACACACACACACACACACACACACACACACACACTGGTGTAGCACTTTACACTGAATGGACAAGACAACATAAAAAGTAAAAAGGAACATTGACAGCTACTGCGATGCCAAAGGATTAACCTTTGCAGCAGGCAAAATCAAAAGCAAGTGCTTTTGCGGGGGGGGTGAGGTGCATATGCATGTATCTGTGTGTGTGTGTGTGTGTGTGTGTGTGTGTGTGTGTGTGTGTGTGTGTGTGTGTGTGTGTGTGTGTGTGTGTATGTATATATATATATATATATATATATATATATATATATATATATATATATATATATATCTGTATCTCTCTATCTCTATATATATATATATATATATATATATATATATATATATATATATATAATTACATAAACTTTATTTCTGAGTCCCTTATTTTCTTTGCCATTTGTTCTAAATATAATGCAATAACGGGAAAGAGGACAACCCTGCCCCTTTAGCACACTCTTAATATTAATCATGTCAGTAATCCCTGGTGCTGCATTATCCCCAAGCCTAAGCTGACACAGTTTTTTTGATTTCCAAAAGATTGTCTGCCTGAAAATTCATTAAATCCTTAGTGCATCACATTAAGGAATGAAGTAAAATGGGCCTGTTAGTGCAACACCATATTTTGTGATTCAGAGACATGTTAGCCGTGATGAGGAAGGACACCCTTATTGGCTCATTTACATGTCTGTGAATATCAGATAACTACCATGAGGTGCAGATCCATTTTTGCTGTAGTTAACGGTAGCATCTGCATTGTGAAGATAAAGGCATCCTCCCCCCATTTACTCTCCCACACAAGTATATATTCAAACATATGCACACAAAAAAACACTTCATTTCTCTTACTTGTCTCTGCATTGATCTCTGATGTCACCTTTTCTGGCCTTACACCTAAACAGAGATCTCTGATGTCGCCTTTTCTGGCCTTACACCTAAACAGAGGGTCACAATCCCATGTCATATCTCAGGGTCCCTGGTGTCTAGTGCTTCCCCCACTCCCAGTCCTTGGACTGTTAGGAGTGCCATTATGGTACAAGAGTAGCCTTCCTGGTGTCTAGTATTCCCCCAAACCCCCTTAGTGTTGGTAGTACCATTATGGCATGAAAGTAGTCTCCCTGGTGCTCAGTGTTCCCCCATCACCTAATCCCTGTACTGTTAGGAGTGCTGTTATGGCATAACAGTAGTCTCCCTAGTGTCTAGTATCCCCCTGTCCCCTGATCCCATACTATCAGGAGTGCTGTTATAGCTCAAGAAAAGTCTCCTTGGTGTCTAGTGTTCCACTCACTCCCTGATCCCCAGACTGTCAAAGTGTTGTTAGAGTGCAAGTCTTCGGTAGTGATACCTGGTAGCAAGTGTTTCCCCATCCCTGTAATGCAGTTATCCCTGGTGGCTAGTGTTCTCCATAACCAATGTTGTAGGCTATGCTCATTAGTCTAGGGGTGTGAAAGTATGACAGAGACACCCACCTTCCCTCACATATACTCGGCACATCTAACCTCAACTTACCAGTAAGCTCCCCAACACTTACCTTTACCCTGATAGATAAATATGGCCTTTTTTGCCATGTTTACTAATGCAATCTGGTAAGAGGAGCTGTGATAATACACACAGCAGAGCTACTTCATAAAACACTGGTGCATAGATGGCTTGCTAGAGGCAGTTCTAGGGAGAGACAGAACATGGCTAATTGGCATAAGCCAGTCCCCCAAATTGTCTCTTTAGCATACAGCATGTCCACAGAGATAGCCTGATGTGTACATCTTTCTGCAAGAACACCATGTTAGCACTACCTCTGAATTCAAAAAAGTTAGCGTGAGTTGTACACACAGTAACCCTTTATGAATTCCCCTATGTCTCCATTAAAATTACCATAATCAACATTGTCCAAAAGAAGAAATACATTTTTGTTAAATTCATACAATCACAACACTGCTTATAAAATATATTCTGACATCCTTCTTATTTATTGCTGTAAAATGTTCCTAAACTCTTTCTGATAGACTTCTGATAGTCCTGCCACCATACAATGCCTCAAGTAAAATTATTTTTGGTAGTAAATTTATTGAAGAAATTGGATCAAAACCCAATTTTACTTACAGAAGAAATGTAAATATAAAACAGCCTTTAAACAGGGAGGAAAAAGGTTTAAGGAATAGCATCAATACAAAAGCATATCATATTTATTCCTAGGATCATGTACAATGTGTAAACTGCAAAACTAAAGGAAATGTGTATTTGACTAGTTGTGAATCCTGTTGGAGATCTGACAAAAAGAGTTTATGAACATTTACAGACCACTAATCACTTTTGAACAATTTCAGTCTCATTCTAGGAGAAATTAAGAATAGTATTGAACTGCATTAAATTCGAGACAATAATGAAACAAACACATACTATAATAAGTTGTGAAAATAAGAGTAAGAGAGACAATAGATAAGACAAATGATTCAGTAAGAAACTTTTAACATAAGAATTGTATGCAGTATATACAAAGCTTCAATACTTATTTTAAAGTTCAGTGCATGGATATCTCAAAGTCAGAGCCTTCAAGGAGACCTTACTTAAATTCTCCAACTGCTACGACTGAGGAAGTAAATACCCCACAACCAAAATGGTCATCCACTGTACCCTTAAATATCTCAAGACCGTCAGCCCTTCCAATTTGTTGTGTTAATCCTTTCCGTATATTACCTGCTCTCCCTTGGAATGGCCTTCTCCCCCAAAACAGTTTTATAAACTGAACTGTTAGCATATTTCTAGTCCCAAGATAATTTGGCCTAAATTCAGTATCTTAACTGGTTGCAAAGAAGCACTTGTTAAACATTTATAAAGCAGAATATGGTCACCCTGAAGTAACCTATAACTGATTAAATACAATGACAGCTTTGTCAGCCTGTCCATATAACGCACTTTTTAACACTTCTGATCTGTCTATAAAATATCTCTGAATTCTTTCCAGTCCTTAAGTAACTGAGTTTGTACACACAAGCCATAGCACAGTTTGCTTGTCTTTCGGCTTTTCCCAGTTAGGGGTCGCCACAGCGGAACTCCGGTCCGCTAATGACTGGCAGTTGGTTTTTATGGTGTCGAGTTGCCAGCCCGACGCCCAACCTTCAACTAAGGCACGCCCATTCAATGCATGTCTTTCGAACGCCCACTCAACCGCAGGGAGGACATACAGACTCCACACAGAAGGCACTCCCAACCCAAGCCGAGAATCGAATAGGAGAACCTCTTGCTGTGAGGCAACAATGCCACCGCTGCACCACCGTGGAAATAAGCCATAGCACAGTACTCAATATAATATCTAACAGTACCTTGTAAATTGGAAGGAGAACTCTTTCATTCCTACTGGAAATACAGCACAAAATATTGTCTATTCCTGAGTAACATTTTCTAATTACCATGAATATATTGTCCTAATAAGCAATCCCATAAGCAAACAACTCCCAGGACCCAGATCTTAAAATCTCCACTTAGAATAAAGCTATTTATGGCATATGGATAACATAGGTTCATAGGTGTGTACTACGCTAATGGCCCTGGAGCCTTTACAAGCCTAGCCCATAGGATTACCCTGGCATTGTGCCACCCGACCTTAGTTCCCAGTGCCTCTGTCGAGTAGAGCCACTGGAGTTATCCCCGGGGTAAATTTTCTATTTCCCATCCAGTCAAGACTTCTCTTGAAGATGGCCAGTGAGGTGCTCTGCTTGACATGTATGGGAAGTCTATTCCAGAGCATGGGCAGTCTCTAGGTTATGAACCTGTCCCTCCAGCATGTTTTGTTGATTGTGGTAATGAGGTTGAGATCTCTGGAGCATGTGGTGCGGAGGGATTGGGATTTCTTTAGATGTAGCATTTCTAACAGAGCTGGGTCAGACATCGCTTTGTAAGTCAAGCAGAGATCGCCTCTAATTAGGCGATATGAGACAGAGAATAGTTGGAGTTTTTTACGTCTGTCCATAAAGGACAAGTGTTTAAGGCCTAGGATCCGCTTTGTGAGGTACTTTTGTGGCCTCTCCAGTTGTTGCAGGTGTCTAGTGAAGTACATGCCACATAAAGCATTGTACTCAATGAATGGCCTAATGAGGGAAGAGTAGAGGGAGACAATGACCACCTTCTTCCTGGATGCAAAACCCTTAGTAATGAGATGTGCCACACAGAAGGAGTTTCTGACCACAGTGGCAATGTGGTGGTCAAAACAGAGGTTGCTGTCAACCTGTGTTCCCAGATCTCTTATAACTCCTCCTGTGTTCAGTGGACTACCATCGATGTGGCAATTCAAGGAAAATGGGTTTTCCCCAAGGGGGGTGATGACATTTTTGGGCATTGAGCTTAAAGCCATGATTATGACACCAGTCGTTGGTCTCAGTGAGGCCTTTCTGTAGGATGTCAACATCACTTGGGGAGTTAATAATAGCTCCCAACTTGCAATTATCTGCAAACTTTGTCAGCCAGAGTCCCTTCATGTTGGCCTGGACTTCAGAGAAGTAGATACCAAACAGGAGAGGACCCAGGACCGAACCCTGTGGGACTCCACTCATGACTGGTCTGCAGTCCGACTTGGAGTCAGCTACTTTCACACTGTGGGTTCTATCTGTGAGCCAGTTTGCAACCCACCTAGTGATATAGGGGTTGATGCCTAGTTTAGTGAGTTTTTCTATGACTACTGAGTAGGGAATGGTATCAAAGGCCTTGGCCGGATCAAGGTAGGCTGTATGAACCACCTTGCCTTCATCCACAGCTCTGGTGACCCACTCAAAGAAGTTGACCAAGTCGATCTGGCATGATCTACCCTTCACAAAACCAAACTCTGTAGGATCCAGAGATTGGAGATTTCCTATATCCTTATTTATTAGGTCCATGATGATGCACTCCACAGCTTTGCATATCAGACTTGTCAGGCTAATGGGGCAATAGTTCCCAGGGTCTGTAGTCATTCCTCCTTTGTGGAGAGAGATGACTGTAGCAGTGCACCATTTGGTAGGGACAAAGCCTGAGGTGAGTCTGTGATTGAACAGGGCACAAAGGTGAGGTGCCAGTTCACTCTGTAGTTCATGTAGAACACAGCCAGGGATATTGTCATGTCCCATAGAAGCTGTATTCTTGGCCTTGGACAGTGCTGTTTTAACCTGTGCAGCAGTAATACTGGGTGCCTAGCAATCTACTGGTATTGTGATTGGTCCTTTAGGAGGGCAGACGGGGGTAAAGTTGGCACTGAATCTGCCGGCCAGTATATTAGCAATATTTGTTGGCTCGGTATAGGAGGCATCATTGTGCAGTAGCTCAGAGCAAATCTGGGTATTGCCATGGAGATTCTTGACATAACTATAGAAGGCCTTGTGGTGGTCTTTACTCTCTGCTACAATTCTGTTTTACTAGCTAGCTTTAGAGGATTTGATGAGGATCTCAACTTTTGTTGAGGCTGATAAGGGAGATTTTCCAGTCTTGGGACTTTACCTTATTCTGCATCAGTTTCCTACTTCTGTTGTAGAATTTGTTTACGGCAGGAGGCCACCAGATTGGCTTCCTTTTTTTGGAGGAGAGCATCTTGGCTCTACTGGGTATGGCCAGATCGATGCACTTGTGTTTGTGTACGTGTTTGTACAGTGCATTGATGTATGACTCTGAGGTCATGCAACTCTTCTCCATTTGCATGGGTGCCATGAAGTTAGCCACCACTGTTTTTAGGAACCCAAAGTTAGCTTTGGAGAAGTTTTTCATAGTGGTTACCTTTGCGGGGGTGGGGGGTGGGAGGGATGTCGATTTAGAAGGTGATTAGTTTGTGGTCAGATCTAACCAGGGAGTAGTTGACTACTAGTGTAGAGCAACAGTCGCCCATGTTAGTAATGACCAGGTCCAGGATGTTGCGACCTCTAGTGGGGGTAAGAACAAGCTGGTCCAGGGTATTGGAATTAATGAATTCCAGGAAATGTTGGGCAAGTGTATTGGTACATGAGTTGTTTTCCCAGTTAATGGAGAGGTAGTTGAAGTTGCCCAGTAAGAGAGTGTTAGGTTGGCCCCTAATATTCTCCAGGGTGCTTTGGAACGTGGAGTAAGAGTCTTGGGACATGGTTGGGGACCAATAGCAGACTAACCTGAATCGGTGTCTTACCCAATGTTAGCTGCACCTGAAGTATCTCAGATGTGTTATGTTGGGCTACCAGTCTACGGGTGTCGTATTCTTTATGAATATGGAAACACCACTGCCTTTGGAGCTTCGGTCCAAGTTCTGGGGCCGGAAGATGTGGAATGAGTTATAGCCTGGTAGTGCAGGGGTGTTTTCTGCAGCCTTGAACCAGGTCTCTGTTACAGCACAAATGTCGATGCTCTCCATTTTAAGGAGTGCTTTAGTGAGTCCATTCTGAGATTTAGACTTCTAGCGTTGAGAAGCATGACCGTCATTGCATTTGTTTGTAGCTGTTTCTTATGCTTAGTCAAACACTCTGCTTGTGCTGTGCTGATGAGGTCATAACAAGGCGAAATATGCATATCCACAGCTAGTGGGGTTTGGCTTAATTGGCCTGAAATTGTCCACTAAAAATTATGAAACAAGTCATGGGCATTCAGAATTGCCAATTAGCTGAAACACCTGGTGCTCATAAGGGTAATTTGCATATATCCCATGTGCCTCTGATACAAGAGGTTTGAGAGGTCACTCATTGGATGTAATAATATTGAGACATTCATCACTTGATACATTCTGGCCAATCACTGACATGGACGGCACATTGCTAACCTCCAATATGCCATCCTTACTGCTCTCTTGGAAGAGTTTGAACCTTTAGGGACTGTGTTAAAAGTCTTAGGTACAGCTTTAACAACCTGAATATTAGAATCTGAGTCAACAGCATTTGTATTCTTTTTGGCACATAAATATACAAAAGAGATAGTATCAGAACTACCAGATCTAAAGACATATTTGCATAAACTGGATATGTTGGCAGGACAGGTATGTGTCTCAGAGTATATCTCCTTCTCTGAAACAGGCTTCCCATCCATGTGAATCAGAGTTTTCCTTGATCCTAGTCAAGCATAATGTGGTCCTGTGGATGGGGGAGATAGTTGTAGGCATAACTGATTACATGTGTGTGGAAGACACCTCTGTGGGAAAGTCTTTAGTCCTTGGTTCTGCTAATGGTGGAATACTGGTGCTGTGGAGAAACCAGACTTCCAGAATGACCGGGTATATAATGGCACAGCTACTAAGCCAGAGATCCCAGTGTACAAGACTAGGAATTAAATGATAGAGCGTATCCCATGTCAGTGAAGCTAGCTCTAGCATGTGTCAACAGTTAAATGCCTAATACAGAACAATAAATGAATTCTGCCATGGCTGTTAGAGGCACTCCACTGGCTGGCCTCAGACATCAGGCCTACTGTACAACAATGGCCCATACCATTAACTAACTATGTGAGTTGTTGTCCACAGGGCTGGGAGCAAATCATGATGCTGTGCTCCCTCCCTTATGTATCATTTCTTATTTCTTGCCTGTTATCTATACTCCTACACAGTAGCAAAACTGTGGAATGCCTCACCAACCAGCATCAGAGCAGTTACAAACAAGAAGAATTTTAAACACACACTAAAAAAACACCTGCAAGAGACAACCATCTTCACTGTTCGAAAACAACAACCTAACTACCCCTGCTCCACTAGACTTAGTTAACCCCTACCCCGCTAGCTACCTTTCCTCTCTCCTCCTTCACCTCTACCCCTTGGGCCCTTTGGTTCTACTTTACTCCCACCTTCCTCTCAGTCCCTCATCCCCACTCTAAGGACATAGCAGCCTGAGCTACGGAGTCCTAACCTCAAATATTAAGCTCCTCCTTTCTCTCTTTAAAGTAGATGCTAGTCTTACTAATGTATATTAGCAAAACAGTGTAAGAAACTTCTCTGTTGATATAGGGGTTGATGCCTAGTTTAGTGAGTTTTCTATGACTACTGAGTAGGGAATGGTATCAAAGGCCTTGGCAGGATCAAGGTAGGCTGTATGAACCACCTTGCCTTCATCCACAGCTCTGGTGACCCACTCAAAGAAGTTGACCAAGTCGATCTGGCATGATCTACCCTTCACAAAACCAAACTCTGTAGGATCCAGAGATTGGAGATTTCCTATATCCTTATTTATTAGGGTCCATGATGATGCACTCCACAGCTTTGCATATCAGACTTGTCAGGCTAATGGGGCAATAGTTCCCAGGGTCTGTAGTCATTCCTCCTTTGTGGAGAGAGATGACTGTAGCAGTGCACCATTTGGTAGGGACAAAGCCTGAGGTGAGTCTGTGATTGAACAGGGCACAAAGGTGAGGTGCCAGTTCACTCTGTAGTTCATGTAGAACACAGCCAGGGATATTGTCATGTCCCATAGAAGCTGTATTCTTGGCCTTGGACAGTGCTGTTTTAACCTGTGCAGCAGTAATACTGGGTGCCTAGCAATCTACTGGTATTGTGATTGGTCCTTTAGGAGGGCAGACGGGGGTAAAGTTGGCACTGAATCTGCCGGCCAGTATATTAGCAATATTTGTTGGCTCGGTATAGGAGGCATCATTGTGCAGTAGCTCAGAGCAAATCTGGGTATTGCCATGGAGATTCTTGACATAACTATAGAAGGCCTTGTGGTGGTCTTTACTCTCTGCTACAATTCTGTTTTACTAGCTAGCTTTAGAGGATTTGATGAGGGATCTCAACTTTTTGTTGAGGCTGATAAGGGAGATTTTCCAGTCTTGGGACTTTACCTTATTCTGCATCAGTTTCCTACTTCTGTTGTAGAATTTGTTTACGGCAGGAGGCCACCAGATTGGCTTCCTTTTTTTGGAGGAGAGCATCTTGGCTCTACTGGGTATGGCCAGATCGATGCACTTGTGTTTGTGTACGTGTTTGTACAGTGCATTGATGTATGACTCTGAGGTCATGCAACTCTTCTCCATTTCGATGGGTGCCATGAAGTTAGCCACCACTGTTTTTAGGAACCCAAAGTTAGCTTTGGAGAAGTTTTTCATAGTGGTTACCTTTGCGGGGGTGGGGGGTGGGAGGGATGTCGATTTAGAAGGTGATTAGTTTGTGGTCAGATCTAACCAGGGAGTAGTTGACTACTAGTGTAGAGCAACAGTCGCCCATGTTAGTAATGACCAGGTCCAGGATGTTGCGACCTCTAGTGGGGGTAAGAACAAGCTGGTCCAGGGTATTGGAATTAATGAATTCCAGGAAATGTTGGGCAAGTGTATTGGTACATGAGTTGTTTTCCCAGTTAATGGAGAGGTAGTTGAAGTTGCCCAGTAAGAGAGTGTTAGGTTGGCCCCTAATATTCTCCAGGGTGCTTTGGAACGTGGAGTAAGAGTCTTGGGACATGGTTGGGGACCAATAGCAGACTACGACCTGAATCGGTGTCTTACCCAATGTTAGCTGCACCTGAAGTATCTCAGATGTGTTATGTTGGGCTACCAGTCTACAGGTGTGCGTATTCTTTATGAATATGGAAACACCACTGCCTTTGGAGCTTCGGTCCAAGTTCTGGGGCCGGAAGATGTGGAATGAGTTATAGCCTGGTAGTGCAGGGGTGTTTTCTGCAGCCTTGAACCAGGTCTCTGTTACAGCACAAATGTCGATGCTCTCCATTTTAAGGAGTGCTTCTAGTGAGTCCATTCTGAGATTTAGACTTCTAGCGTTGAGAAGCATGACCGTCACATTGCATTTGTTTGTAGCTGTTTCTTATGCTTAGTCAAACACTCTGCTTGTGCTGTGCTGATGAGGTCATAACAAGGCCGAAATATGCATATCCACAGCTAGTGGGGTTTGGCTTAATTGGCCTGAAATTGTCCACTAAAATTATGAAACAAGTCATGGGCATTCAGAATTGCCAATTAGCTGAAACACCTGGTGCTCATAAGGGTAATTTGCATATATCCCATGTGCCTCTGATACAAGAGGTTTGAGAGGTCACTCATTGGATGTAATAATATTGAGACATTCATCACTTGATACATTCTGGCCAATCACTGACATGGACGGCACATTGCTAACCTCCAATATGCCATCCTTACTGCTCTCTTGGAAGAGTTTGAACCTTTAGGGACTGTGTTAAAAGTCTTAGGTACAGCTTTAACAACCTGAATATTAGAATCTGAGTCAACAGCATTTGTATTCTTTTTTGGCCACATAAATATACAAAAGAGATAGTATCAGAACTACCAGATCTAAAGACATATTTGCATAAACTGGATATGTTGGCAGGACAGGTATGTGTCTCAGAGTATATCTCCTTCTCTGAAACAGGCTTCCCATCCATGTGAATCAGAGTTTTTCCTTGATCCTAGTCAAGCATAATGTGGTCCTGTGGATGGGGAGATAGTTGTAGGCATAACTGATTACATGTGTGTGGAAGACACCTCTGTGGGAAAAGTCTTTAGTCCTTGGTTCTGCTAATGGTGGAATACTGGTGCTGTGGAGAAACCAGACTTCCAGAATGACCGGGTATATAATGGCACAGCTACTAAGCTAGAGATCCCCCCAGTGTACAAGACTAGGAATTAAATGATAGAGCGTATCCCATGTCAGTGAAGCTAGCTCTAGCATGTGTCAACAGTTAAATGCCTAATACAGAACAATAAATGAATTCTGCCATGGCTGTTAGAGGCACTCCACTGGCTGGCCTCAGACATCAGGCCTACTGTACAACAATGGCCCATACCATTAACTAACTATGTGAGTTGTTGTCCACAGGGCTGGGAGCAAATCATGATGCTGTGCTCCCTCCCTTATGTATCATTTCTTATTTCTTGCCTGTTATCTATACTCCTACACAGTAGCAAAACTGTGGAATGCCTCACCAACCAGCATCAGAGCAGTTACAAACAAGAAGAATTTTAAACACACACTAAAAAAACACCTGCAAGAGACAACCATCTTCACTGTTCGAAAACAACAACCTAACTACCCCTGCTCCACTAGACTTAGTTAACCCCTACCCCGCTAGCTACCTTTCCTCTCTCCTCCTTCACCTCTACCCCTTCCCCCCTTTGGTTCTACTTTACCCCACCTTCCTCTCAGTCCCTCATCCCCACTCTAAGGACATAGCAGCCTGAGCTACGGAGTCCTAACCTCAAATATTAAGCTCCTCCTTTCTCTCTTTAAAGTAGATGCTAGTCTTACTAATGTATATTAGCAAAACAGTGTAAGAAACTTCTCTGTGTGGAAGAATTTCAGTCCATATATTTCTAATCACTGTATATTAATCAAATCAGACAATAGTAGTAGAAGTAGCGAACGTAAACTCGTCTTAAGTCAAAACAAACAAAACAAAAAGTAATAATAGAAAATATATAATTGTACAGCATTACTAAGTATTCGAAAGTAATCCAAGCAAGGCAGGCAGTCTGTTTCCAGTCAAAAATCCTTTATTAAGTACACAGATAAGCGAGCCAAGTAAAACAAAAATAGAGTAATAATTTCCTCACAAGCTTTCTAAATATATATATATTTTTTATCAGGCATGGGAGTGGTTTATTGTGCTGTAAAACAAAGTGTTATTGGTACACATGTTAAATTCACATCCCTTCCCCCATCAGTGTGACAGGTCCTGCCCTACTTAGTAGCTGTCATAATAATATAACCCTTATGTACTTTAAATAAAATTTATAATGATGTGGCACCTCTTATTTAACCAAATTATTAAGTCTGTGATTTTATCCAAGAAAATATACTACATGGCTAGAAATATATCAACCTTAGTTCATTTGGCAATCAAAAATATATATAAATATATACATATACATTTTGCATGTAAAAATCAATTTCTATTTTCATAACCTATTGTTAACAAAAATCTCTTTCGTCCTTTTAGACTTCTTCAGGTTTGTGTACAAGAACCCTAAAAACCTATATAATTGTATAATTAGTCAGTATTGTTATTACACATCATTTTGAATAAAGTGGAAAAAAGAACCAGAAAAAAAAAAAAATAAAAAAAATGTATGTATGATGATGGAACCAAAATATACACTTAAACTTCAACTTATTTAAAATGATTTTTAAAACCAATTTGTAGAATAAAATAAAATACAATTAGTCATGTAAACAATGTGGCAATTTTCTAAGCTCCAGTGCACTTTTAATTGAACAGTAGTAGTTTAGTCCAGGCTTTCTAAAATAGTTCAACTTTAATTGCCACATGAGTTCATGTTTCTCCAGAATATTTGGGATGTCTCCTTCAAGATCACCCATGTCTATGTGATCCAGGATCTGGAACTTAAAACCTGTATATCTTTTATGAAGAGAAAGGTGTTTATTTTTACATCCAGAGCGGATTTCTGACAGATGACATGAAATCCTACGCTCAACTTTATTTACAGTCTTGCCCACATAGAATGCATCACATTCATTGCACTGTGCCCTGTAAATTACTTTTTTAGTGTTAGTCACCCCCTGCACTGGTTTTAATGATCTTCTTTAAATAAGGGCAATAAAAACTATCACCTTGCTGTATAAATATACAAAATGTACAATTAGTTTCACATCTTTTAGTACTTTTCTCACATGGTCTAGTTTTAAATTCAACAAAACTTCTAATGTTCCTGGCCTTCCTATAAACAAATGATGGGGCTTCACCTAAGATGTTAATCAGAAAAGGGTTTCCTTTGACAATGTCCCAGTTTTCTTCAATAATATTTTTGATACTGTGATAATCCAAAGTGTATGTCAGGATGCAGCTATTTTTGCATTTATTATTCTCTGTGGAATTACTTAACATTTTTCTACTGGGGAGGTTGAGTGAAGGTGCTTCAGTCCTTTTCAGTTCTATAATAGGTTCCAGGATGTTTTTTATTTATTTTTTATTTTATTTATTTGCAGTTTGTTTACCAGGATAGTCCATTGGGCCACAAGGAGCCCGTTTTCAATGGAGTCCAGGGGAGAAAAGCTCCAGAAATACAAGTGTTAACAATTACAGAATACAAAAACATATGAGTTACAAAACATGTGAGATAATTAAAAGAAAAAAAAAGAAAATACAGAGTTATAAAGTTGAAAGAGTTAGCATTTGGAGAAAGTAAATTAATACAAATCTTATTAAAAACTATTTTCATCAGCAATTCAGCAGATTGTACAGTATTCAGTTTTTGCAAAGTTTTTACTATGAGTTATGTCAGGTGCATAAGATAAAAACATGGACTGAGAGTAGCTGAGCAGGTTATGTGGAGTGGGAACAGGAGCATTCCCATTGAGAAGTTAGGTGTGTATGAAGGAGTGTTTTAAAGACAGAGAGACTTTTGGCTGTACGGAGGAGGGGTGGGAGAGAGTTCCAGTGGCGAGCAAGGGTGAAGGATAGAAGATATTTGCCTGAAAACCGGGTAGGTTTGTGCAGTTCAATTAGATTTTGGAAGTTAGATCTTAGCTCTCTGTTAGGAAGATGCATTTGGAAGGTAGAGGCAAGGGAGGGACAGAGAGAGGGGGTGAAGATGAGTTTGTGTGCCTGGATGAGTTGGAGATAGGTAAGAAAGTTAGGTAGCTCAAGCCAACTGAGATGATGTAGTGATAAGCAGTGATGGATAGTGGATCTGTGGCCTGTGACAAATTTTGAGATTTTGTAGTAGCAGGAGGATAGTTTTGACTTGAGGGAGGATTGCAGGTTTGTAAAGACAGAGGCACCATATAAGAGGGAAGGGATAAGATATGTGGTAGCAAGAACAAGTCTATTTGAGGAAGAGATGAAACGGTTGTGACGGTAGAGCATACAGAGTTTTGTGTTGGTCTTTTTTTTATATTTGCTTGTACGTGGCTATTATACTTTAACTGGTCATCAAGGGTAACTCCTAATAGCTTGGCAGTGGAGACAATTTCGAGGGGAGTATTGTTTTGGCTGATTATTAGGAATAAATCTTTATCTGGGATAATGGTTTTACTATGGGAAAATATCATAAGCTTAGTCTTGGTTGCATTCAGTGCAAGATGGTTATGTAGCATCCATTGTTCGGTTGAGGAGAAGGCATCCTGGGTTAGTTTTATTAATAAGGAAGTAGATGTGGTAGAGCAGATTTTGGTAGAATCGTCTGCATATTGGATAAGATTGGCATTAGGGATGGCTTGATGGAAATCGTTGATGAAAATACTAAACAGTAGGCGACCTGGAATTGAGCCTTGGGGTACACCAGTAGGAGTGTCTAGGAAAGGTGAAGTTGTTTTTTTCAATTTGACTGCCTGTTGTCTATTCTCTAGGTAACTGGTGAACCATTTGATGGAGGAGTGGGATAGATTTATTTTGGAGAGTTTATTGAGGAGAAGATTGTGAGAAATGGTGTCAAATGCTTTAGAGAGGTCTAAGAGGAGGGTGGATACAAGGTGGCCAGAGTCCCGAGACTTGTTAATGGTTTCTAAGAAGGAAAGGAGAGCAGTAGTGGCGCTATGGCTGGGCCGGAATCCGTGTTGAGTGGGAGAGAGAAGGTGGTTTTTTAAGAGATAGGGTAGCAGCTGTTGGTGAATACAATTTTTCAAGGAGTTTTGATATTGGGGATAGAATAGCGATTGGCCTAAAGTTTGTGATATTATTGTTGTTGCCTCCTTTATGGAGTGGAGTGATGAAGGCTTTTTTCCAGAGCTGGGGAACATAACATTCAGAAACTGATCGATTGATTAAGATACAAATAGGGAAGGCAACGGCTTCGGCAGCTATTTTTAGGAAGTAGGAGGGTATCTCATCAGGGGCATTGGAGCATGGCTTCAATTTTTGAAGAATTTTTTTTTATGGTAAAGTTGGGAATGGGGTTCATAGAGAAGGGAGGGGGTTGGGTGCTAGACTCGCTAGAGGTGGAGATGGGAATATGGTTCATGGAAATGGGGGGTTGAGGACTAGACTTTGTATAGGAGGGAGGGGAGAGTTGGGATGGCTGTGAGGTTGCAGGGTTTTTGGTGAAGGATGTTAGTTTGGCTATGGAGTCAATAAAGAATGAATTGAACTGGGAAGCTAGGTCTGAGTCAGAGGCATTTGGGTCAGGACAGGGGTTTTCTTTCTTCCCTAGGTTGAGAAGCGATGAAATTCCATTCCAAAAATTTTTTGGATTGATGTTATGATTGGCTTGGAGTGTGGAGTAATAGGATCTGCGGTCTGTTATAATAAGTTTTTTTTACTTTGTTGCAAAGGGATCTGTATTCATTAGGGTTGGCTGTGGTTTTAGTATTGTGATAGCGTTTCCAGGCTTTATCACGGAGTCGCATAGTGAGTAAGGTAGTCTTGGTTAACCAAGGGACAGAATTGCTTTTTATGCGTTTTAATTTCTTGGGGGCAAAGGAATCAAGCATGTTTAAGAAAGTTGTGTTGAAATAGGTAATAGCATTATCTAAGGATAGAGTGCTTAATGGATTCCAGTTAGTTGTTTTTAGTGCATATGAGAATGCATTAGGGTTAAAGGTTTTTAGGATCCGGCAAGAGGAATATGTGTGGGATAGTTGTATGGAGGTGGGAAGGCGATGAGTGAAAATGGGAAGATGGTCGCCTAATGGGTCAGGAAGGATTCCACTGCTAGTGATATAATGGGGGTGAGAAACTAGAATCCAATCTAGGGTACTTCCAGAGAGGAGGTCTTTGGATGGTCTAGTGACTGAGTTGATAAGTTGAGTGAAGTTATAAAGATTGTTTTGGGAGTTGGTTGGAGATTGGATTGTTGCCCAATTGATATTAACATCACCCAGAATTGTAGTTTCATTTGTGATATTGGTAGACAGCCAGCAGAGAATGTCTTTGAGGATTGGGATGTTGTCTCCAGGAGGGATATAAAGGGTGACAATGCAAATGAGCTTCTGTTTGTTTAAGTGTAGGAGGACTGGGAGTACTTCTGCATTACCAAATTTTGGAATGGGCTTGGAGTAGGGGGTAACTACAAGGGATGAGGAGTAGAGGAGGGTGACACCACCCCCTTTTTATAAGTTCTGTCCTTTCTGAAAATACAGTAGTTGGATGGAACCAGTTCGGAGTCTTTTATATGTGGCTTAAGCCAGGTTTCAGATAGACACAGGATATCGGATTGATTATAGAGAAGCCAGGCATGGAGGTTGGGGATTTTGTTACAGATACTCTGAGCATTTACAGCTATTAGATGGAGGGTTCTGCCAGCTGATTAGGAAGGATGAGGTGAGGAGGTTGGGTTGGGAGAGGGGGAGGGGCAAGGGTTTGGGTGTATGTCACCTGAAAGTAGGGTAGAGATAGAGTGCTGGATGTGGGAGAAGTGGTATTTAAGTAGCTTAGGGTGTGATTTATGGGTAGTTGGTTTTATTGAGAATGAACTAATAAAAATGGGAGTAGTGGAGCTTGAGATTGACATGATTCTGAAGTTGAAGAGCATGGTTGTGTTGAAGAAGAAAAGGCTAGGGCATGTGAGACCAGTAGCATGTGCATCTTGTCTATAGTTGGGAGTAGTTGTGTAAAATGGGGGAGTATGATTGGTATAGAGAGGTTTGGTGAGATAGTTTAAGTAGGATAGGGAGATGGGAAGTAGCAGCAGGGTTAGGACTGAGGCTGGACTGGGAGGCAGTGTATTAAATTGGGTAAGTGTGTGAGTGAGGGAGTATTTGTACATGTGTTGGGAGGCAAGAATGTAGAAGCTGTTAAGAGTTTAGTGTTGAGAATAGGGTGAAGTTGTATGGTGGAGGGGTTGAGTAGACAGTGGGTGGGGAGGATTTTGTTGATTGGGCTTGTGATGGGGTGGTTGTGGTGTGGGAGGTATAAGTCTAGAGGTAGTTGGGGGCGGGTGGAAATAGGGGGCAAGGTAGGGCAGCGGAGTGAGCCCGTAGAGCGAACAGAGTAGGGAAGACACAGGAAGAGGTAAAGTGCCAAGAAACAATCAGTCAAGTATGGCGCTAGTTTGCAGGTAACTGCAGTTTGACTATGGCAGAGAAATCTTTTTCTACCTATTATTTTGTTATTATTGTATGATTGTTTCTTCCTTTCTAGGGGGAAAGAAACAATGTGGTTGGAACAGGAAACAAGAACTACACTCCCGACAAGGAGTGGGAGTTCGTAAAAGAGTTCTTGTAGGTGGTATAAAATAATTATGCCTGGGGAACTGTACAATTACCAGTACAAGTGCGCTAGTTCACAAGGGTTATAGCTTGTAGTTTGCTGCCATCTAGTGGACTAAATGGAAAACTACAAGTTAAAACTAAGAACCTAAGCTATGGACTGGGTAACTGCAAAAATGGGGGATGGAGACGTCCTCAGGGTTGGTCCGTGAGTGTGCAAGCCAATAAAGATAGAGAAACCACACTACCAACAAACAGAGCATAGGCTGGCACCTACACTTTGGGAGTTGTTTAGAGGGCACTTCCTTGGCGTCCAAGACTAGAAATTCCAGGTAGGGTGGCAGGAATAGTAAATCCACACAGTTACCAGGGCTGTGATGGAGATTAGAATAGATGATGATTTTTTAACATCTGACTTTCATAGCCTCTCACTAGAAAATCATTCTCTAAGTTGTTCAGGTTTCTCAAAAATGGTTCAATTTCTGTTGTAATTCGAGCTAATCTATGGCCTTGGGACTTCACTACATTATATTTGGTTTTTGTAGGATGTAGACTTTTACTGTGGAGTAATAAGTTAACCCTCGTTGGTTTTCTGAATAGATCAGTGGTGATTCTGTTATTGTTAGTGTCCTTGGAAATCTGCATATCTAAGAAAGTGGTTGAAGTACAGCTATGGGAAGAGGTAAACTTCAGGAAGGGGGTTGTTTGATTGAGGTAAGTGATAAAATCTCCAAGCTGCAAGGTGTCACCTTCCCACACAATAAAGACATCATCAATAAAACGTAAATAGCATGTGATATGCTGCATGCAATCTGTGTTGTTTAACACAAAGTCCTCCTCCCATTTGCCCAGGGCTATGTTAGCTATGCTGGGAGCCATGGCAGCCCCCATTGCTATACCAGTTTTTTGTTTGTAGTATTTGCCATTGAAAGTAAAGAAATTGAAGTCCAGTACAAGATTAATGAGCTTGCTTAACTTTTGCAGTTGTGCCTGTGTACCCTGATTATGTTTCTTAAAAGACTCCATAGCTGCTGTTATACAGTAATTGTGAGGGAGCACTGTGTACAAGGATTCCACATCAATAGTTACCAAAATACTGTCAGCTTCCACTGTAACGTTTTTTATTTTCTTCAAAAAATCCATTGAATCTCTTATGTATGACTTATTCTTTTCTGCTAGAGGTTTCAGCAAGTAATCAAGGTAAATGGCTGTGGCTTCAGTAAGGGAACCTCCACTTGCTACCACCGGTCTATAAGGTGGGTCCCAATATGAAAATAGAAATTGATTTTTACATGTAACAATAGGTTATGAAAATAGAAACTGATTTTTACAAGCAAAATGTATATGTATATATTTATATATATTTTTTGATTGCCAAATGAACTAAGGTTGATATATTTCCAGCCATGTAGTATATTATCTTGGATAAAATCACAGACTTAATAATCTACTTAATAATTTGGTTAAATAAGAGGTACCACGTTATTATAAATTTTAAAGTACATAAGGGTTATATATTATTATGACAGCTACTAAGTAGGGCAGGACCAGCTCGAATGTCACACTGATGGGGAAAGGATGTGAATTTAACATGTGCACCAATAATTAACCCCTGTGTCACAAGATGGGTTGCAAACTGGCTCAGGGATAGAACCCACATGGTCAGAATTGCAGGTGCCATGTCAGACTATAAACCAGTTACAAGTCGCGTCCCACAAAGCTCAGTCCTGGGACCTCTCTTGTTCGGTAAATATTTCTCTGAGGTACAGGCTAACATGGGAGGACTATGGCTGACCAAGTTCGCAGATGACTGCAAACTGGGTGCCATAATCGACTAGCCGACTGACACAAGCACCCTCCAAAAGGGTCTCACAGAGACGGATAACTGGTGCCAGAGCCATGGCCTAAAGCTAAATGCCAAAAAGTGCATAGTCATCCCCTTTGGGAAAAACAAAGTGCCCACAAATTACCACATAGGTGGTAATCCATTAAGTATGGAAGAAGTAATTAGGAATTTGGGGACCCAAGTAAATAGCAATCTCTCCTTTGACAATCACGTTGCCAAAGTGGTTAGAAAGACCTTCTATATAGCCCACCTTATCACGAAAGGGTTCACATCTAGATCAAGAGAGGTCATTGTACCCCTCTACTCATCACTCATCAGGCCCATAATTGAATACAATGCCCCATTTGGGATGTACCTTACCCAACACCTGCAGCAACTGGAAAGACCCCAAAAGTACCTCACCAAGAGGATCAAGAGACTCAAACAGATGCCCTACGCAGTTAGGCTAAAGAAACTCCAGCTCTACTCAGTTGCTTACCGCCTACTCAGAGGCGATCTGTGCCTGACGTTTAAAGCCATGTCTAATCCAGAATTAATGGACATGCTCCACCTCAGAAAATCCAAATCCCTTAAGAGCTACACGCTCCAGGGACTTAAACCTCAGCATAGAAATAAATAGGACATGCTGGAGGGACAGATTCATATCCCAGAGGCTCCCCTCACTCTGGAACAAAATCCCAATCCATGTTAGGCAGAGTCCCTCAATGACCCTCTTCAAGAGAAATCTTGATGAGTGGATGGGAGATCATAGGTTTACCCCTGGGATCTCTTCTGTGTCCCTATTAGACAGAGGCACAGTAAACTAACCTCAAAAGGGCTATCTTCTGTGACCTACTATACAGAGGCACTATCAACTAATCTAAAAGGGTGGCGAAAGCCAAACACACTCTGGCTAGGCTTATAAATGCCCTAGGGCAGATAGCCTAGTATCAACCTATGAACCTTGTTTTACAGCACAATAAACCACTCCCATGCCTGATAAAAAGTACATATATATATATATATATATATATATATATATATATATTTAGAAAGCTTGTGAGGAAATTATTACTCTATTTTTGTTTTATTTGGATTGCTTGTCTGTGTACTTAATAAAGGATTTTCGACTGGAAACAGACTGCCTGCCTTGCTTGGATTACTTTCAAATATTTAGTAATGCTGTACACAGGGTCGGCCTTAGGTCAAGTGGTGCCCTAGGCAAAAGGGCTCCACAGCCCACCCACACACCACCTGGTGCCCACTTCCTGGTCTGTTTACACTATCCAGTTTACTGAAAAAGTGCCCCTGCTAGAGCGGCACCCTAGGCGGCTGCCTAGTTGGCCTATGCCTAAGGCCGTCTATGGCGGTACAATTATATATTTTCTATTACTTTTTGTTTTGTTTTGACTTGACGAGTTTACGTTCGCTACTTCTACTACTATTGTCTGATATGATTTATATACAGTGATTAACTAGAAATATATGGACTGAAAATCTTCCACACAGAGAAGTTTCTTACACTGTTTTGTTTTTGGACCCACTACACTTTAGTGGGTTGTTTTGAGACTTCAGGGATACCACGGAGATTACTTGTTTTTTGACTAATGTACATTAGCTAACCTTTACTTTCTTTTAATCTCTTATCCAAAGGTCCACCTGTGATCTACCAAAAAATCCCTGTACACCTACTTTCTAATGTGTACACTAAGCCTACCTAAAGGATTGTATGTAGATTAAATAACTGTATTAACCCATCTCTGTACTTCTTGCAAAATCAGTGTTTTAAATTATCAAGTGCCTATATGTAAACAATTATCAACTGCTTACATGTCAGTAGGAGTACCTTTCTAACTTTATAAGCTACATTCCCACGTGTAAATGTAAAGATTACTGTACTTTATTATGTTAAATGTTTTCACTTTGTGGAGCTTTTCTCCCTGGGCCTCTGCTGAAAATCAGCTCCTGACCCAGTCAGACTTTCCCAGTCAATAAATGTCAAATAATAAAATAACCCTCCACATCACCATTTGATACCCCCTGTGTACCTGTGGCCATCCATTGTCTTCCCAACATTTTATGTGTATACCACCCCTGTCTGTCTGCCTGTGTTTCTGTTCTATGTTTGTCTGTCTGCCTGTGTTTCTGTTCTATGTTTGTCTGCCTGCTCCCTGTCCTTCTCCACATCCCACATTCTAGCCCCAACCATTCCTCAGTACCTTCTCTGCTTACTCTTTTTTTATATAAAACTTACAGAAAAGAATATTTCCACACAAAATAAAATGTATCCTTCCTTCTAATCATCTCTCATACCTTGTTACCCTTCTGTGTTCACCTGTGCTTGATATTCTCCCCATTATTTTTCTATCTACCTGCACACCAACATTAGTCTTTTTCTGTTGACCACTGGGCTGTTCTGATACCAAATGTGAACTAGCTGCAGCTAAATGTCATAATGTAGTACATGTGAGCACACATTGACTAGGCCACTCAAGCTTGCCTTTAGGATCCAAATATGTTCTGAGAGTTTGCATTATATGTGGAATTGGTGAAGTAGTGCAAAGCTAATGAACATAGGAAAATGAGGACTTCTTCCAAAAAGGGAGCAGGTCCTCATGGCTGCAAAAGAAAATGTCCACAGTGGACATCAAGGAGTACAAGACCACTTTTTGCAGAACAGAAAATTCTGTAAGATATTAGCTGACAGAATACTACTTACCCTAATGAGAGTCCCCAGATAAAGAGTGTGATAAAACATATGCCTGGAGCAAGGGCATAGCTAGGCATATTCATTGTATCCAAATGAGTACATATTTTTCTCAGCATCTGGCACAAAATGTGCGTTTCACAGAGCACAGAATGTTTAGAACTGGTTAATCTCACTGTCCACTGGTTAGATATCCAAAAAGCCTAGATGGAACAGGTGTAGATAATTCCTGGCAAAAGATATACAGAAAAGTACAGTTTTGTACCTACCATAAATGTAGATGTTTGAGGATCCACATTGCTGCAGTCATAACCTGTGGGTAGTCCGCTGTCCTCGGTCGGCCCGAATACCAAAGTGTTAGGCTGGCGTCGGTCATGGTCGCTCAGATCTGACGTCAGTACGCAGTGGTACTAAAGCGCATGACCGACGCCATATCCTCAGTCTTTCTTGCCCCAGATGTCAGAAGGCCTTAAAAGAAAAGGCCATAGCCAAAAATAGAAAATACCCAACCACCAATATAGAAAAAATAATCACCCCTAAACAACACAGCAACCCCAAACTACAGAGGGGAAGGAGGGAGGGAAAATTGGACTGCAGCAATGTGGATCCTCAAACATCTACATTTATGGTAGGTACAAAACTGTACTATGTTCTTCATCTCACATTGCTGCAGTCATAACCTGTGGGTAGAATCCCAAAGCAAAGGTAAAGGGAGGTTGGTAAAATTAAAAAGCATTAGGAGCTGCTAACATGCCCTGTAAAACTGCAGTGGCAAACCCAGCCCTAGACTTGGAATAAAGAGGGAGATGGTAATGTTTAGTAAAAGTGTGCACTGAACTCCAAGTAGCTGCCTCCAAAATATCCTTAGTAGCTACCCCCCTCAAAAAGGCAGTAGAAGTGGCAGTAGCCCTAGTGGAATGAGGTCTGATCCCAGCAGGAACATTCTTCCCATGATGAGAATAGCAAAAAGCAATACAATGGCCAATCCACTTAGAAATAGTTTGCTTTGAAACAGCTTTCCCTTGTGAACCCAAAGCAAAATAAATGAATAACTGTTGAGTCTGCCTGAACCCTTTAGTTCTGCTCAAATAATAGCGTAACTGCCTGTGAATATCCAAAGAATGCAAAATTTTTTCCCCTTTATTTTGGGGATCAGCATAAAAAGTAGGCAAATGAATAGATTGGTTTAAGGCTACATTAGAAACAACTTTAGGCATAAAAGTAGGGTTAGTACGCAGGGATACCCTATCCTTATGGAATATCAGGAAGGGTTCAACTGCCATAAGAGCCTGTAATTCAGATACCCTCCTAGCAGACGTAATGGCCAACAAAAAAGCAGTCTTCCAAGACAAAAACTTCAACTCAGCTGTAGCTGCAGGTTCAAAAGGAGGTAAAGTGAGCTTTTCCAACACAAAATTGAGATCCCAAGAAGGAGTAGGAGCTCTACGTGGGGGTCTTATGTTCTTTGCCCCTCTAAGAAATTGCTTAAACAAAGGATGAGAAAATAAAGGTGGGTCACAATCATAATGAGCAGAAATGGCTGCAGCATGAACCTTCACGGAGGAGAAAGACAAACCCTTGTCTAATAATTCTGTGAGGTACTGTAGTGTCACACTTAAATTAGGCACTGAAACATCAAAGCTCTTTGCTGTGCTCCAAAGAAAAAATCTCCTCCATTTATCAGCATAAACTTTCCTAGTACTAGGCCATCTGGCTTCCAAAATAACATTCAAAACTTGTTGAGGAAGCTGCGACCCTCCCGGGTTTAAAACAGAATATGCCAGGCTGTTAGATGCAGGGACTGTACCCTGACATTGAGAAAATGATTGCTTGCCTGGGACAAAAGGTGTGGAATTGGTGGCAAAGGCCAAGGAGGCTCCTGTACTAAACTCCTCAGCAGAGGGTACCAGTGCTGACGTGGCCAATCTGGAGCTATTAGAATCATGCAAGGCTTGTCCTGTCTGACCTTCAAGAGCACTTTGGAAAGGAGAGGCAGAGGAGGAAAAGCATAGACGTGAAGGTTGTTCCAACTGAAAGATAGAGCATCCACTTTCCAAGCTTTTGGGTGAAACATCTTTGTGCAAAATTTTGGCAGTTGGAAATTTAGTGGAGAAGCGAACAGATCTATGTCTGGAGTTCCCAAGCCACTGTCAACTGTTGAAATACATGAGGATCCAATTTCCACTCATGGGGATCCACCATCTGTCTGCTCAAAACATCTGCTAAGGAGTTCTGTGCTCCTGGCAGAAACCTTGCTTGAAGATTGATGTGCAAACTCAGAGCAGTCTCCCACAAAATCATAGCTTGTCTGCAAAGAGGGTACGAATGGGTTCCCCCTTGCTTGTTGATGTACCACATGACTGTTGTGTTGTCTGTTTGAATCAACACCTGTCCCGGTTGAAGTAGATCCTTGAAAGCCATCAGTGCAAATTGGACTGCCAACATCTCCTTCATGTTGATATGCAAATGCTGTAGTCTGGGAGGCCACGTGTCTTGAATCCATTTCCCATTGAAGTGTGCTCCCCAAGCCATGTCTGAGGCATCTGTCGTTAAGATCTGACTCGCCTCTGGTCGGGTCACAGAGAGTCCCTTGTTTAGGTGACATTCCTGAGCCCACCACAAAAATTCCTTTTGGATGCAAGGTATTATCTGAATGACAGCGTCCAAATCGTGGCAGTGTTGAGTCCATACACTTTTGAGATACCATTGTAGCTTCCTCATATGCAGTTTGGCATTGGGAAGTACCAGAATGCAAGATGCCATAAACCCCAAGGCTTGAAGGACTGTCCTTGCAGTCAGCCTGGACAGTAGGGATAATTTCTGGAAGTATAGGGGAAGATTCCTTTGTTTGTCCGGGGTCAAAAAAGCCATCTGAGAGGCTGTATTCAGTCTCACACCCAGAAAGCACATGTCCTGAGAGGGTACTAGACTGGACTTTGTTTCATTCACAGAATACCCTAGGCACCTTAAAACTGCCATTACATACTGTAGATGTTGAAGTAACTTGTCTTTGTCTTGAGCAAGAATCAGGCAATCGTCCAGATAAGGATAAATTTGTATTCCCCTTAGTCTTAAGAAAGCTATTACAGGAGCCAGAACCTTTGTGAACACCCTGGGCGCAGTAGATAAGCCAAAGGGCAATGCAGAGAACTGATAATGAAAAGTACCAGCCCGAAAACGCAGGAATCTCCTGCAGCTGGGCCTGATAGGAACGTGAAGATAAGCCTCTTTGAGATCCAGAGTTACCATCCAGTGATCTTTGCCTAGCAGAGGCAGAAGTTGCTGTAATGTCAACATCTTGAACTTTGGAATGTCTAGGTATGTATTTAAAATGGACAAATCCAGAATTGGCCTCCAAGTGTTTCCTTTCTTTGGCACAAGGAATAGGCGAGAATAAAACCCTAGTCCTTCTTCTGACGGAGGTACCACCTGGATTGCCCCCATTTGTAACAGTAACGAAATCTGTTTGTGAGCCTCCAGCCTTTGCTGAGGAGGTACGTCCGGCATGCCTTTGAAAGGAGGCAAGGTGTGAAAATAAAACTTGTAACCTCGATTTATAATGTCCAACACCCATTTGTCCTGGGTGACCAAAAGCCAATTTTGCTTGAAAAGTGCCAACTTTCCTCCTAGAGGAGCTGCCAGACAGGCGGAATCTGGCAGCCGGAGATACAGGTCATTGGGTCTGTTTACGAAAAGGCTGACCCCTACCCTCACCAGAAGATTGTGCAGGAGAACTCCACGTCCTAGGTCTGAAAGAGCCTTGAGCATGAGCTCTGCCCCTACCACGTCTAGATCTGCCCTTAGACTGAAATTCAGAAGAAGGATAAGCCCATCCTTTTGCAGGCCAATTTCTGCTAAACTTAGGGGGCTGCACTTGTAAAAATTCCTTAACTGTCTGCATGGACTTAGCTTTGTCTTCCATTTTCTTCAAAACTGACTCCACAGGAGAACCAAAAAGAACTTCAGATTGAAGGGGAGCATCCAAAATACGAGCTTTAACATGCTCTGACAAATTTTGATCCTTAAGCCAGGCGTGCCTACGGATAACTGACCCAGTGGCAGCCACCCTGGAAGAAGCCTGAAGAGCATCAAAGCCACACTGCAAGGAATGTTTACCAACCTGATCAGAGGCATGAACTAAGTCCTGCAATTCCTTACACTCTATACCCTCAGCTAGAGCATCTACCTTGGATTTCAACTGGCTTAACAGAAAATTCTGATACTTCAGCATATGAAACTGGCAATTTAAAGCCCTCATAGCCAACGTGGAGGAGGTATACACCTTTTTACCCCACCTATCCAAAGCTCTTGAATCTTTATCCAGAGGTACCGGATTCTTAACTACAGAAGCCCTGACACCCTTAGGTCCCTGACTAATAGTTTGCGGGTCAGCTCTAGGACTCTTATACAAATATTTATGAGCCTCTGGAACTCTGTAATACCTGTCTGGCTTGACAGGGGCAGGGGTAAAGAATCAGGATTAAGGGAAGCTTCAGAAAAAAACATCCTGAACAACATCCAAAACAGGGCGAATAGCCAAGGGCCTATGTTGTGGTAAAAACAAAAATTCCCTAAGCCTCTTACGAGAATCTGAAAAATCCTGACCTTCCCACTTAAAATGCTCCCTCATGGAATGCAGGGTTTCAGAAAAGGAAAAATCCTCTGGAGGAGAAGCAGAAGGACAAGAATCCTCTGCATCCGAATCAGAATAGGGAGGAAAATCCTGAATGTCCTCCGCAGAAGACTCAGAGTAATCTGAGGAATGCTCCAATCCCTCCACCTCTGTTCTCCACCCTAGGCCTCTTATCTGGAGGGGGCATAGAACCTCTGATTAAAGTAATTAAATCTTCTGCCATTTTCAGCATATGTTTTTTAGGAACAGAGCCCGAAGAACTAGGGCTGATGCCTGTGCCAGAAAGACCAGGTCTAGTTTTTGAAGGGGCTTTAGTGACAGAAGTAGAAGGCCTAACAACCTTATGTAAAGCAGGAACTACAGAAACTTGAGAGGCCCCTTCGGCCTGACCTAACTCCTGCGAGGCCAAATCCTGTAGGATTAAAGGTTCTCCCTGAGATTCAGCTGAAACCTCGGCTGGATCCACAGATTCAACCGTAGTTTCCATAGAACCGGCGTCCGCAACGGACGACTTATCCTGCTTAGACTTTAACAACTTATCTTTTCGCTTCTTAGCGGTAGCAGGCGTCGGAGGATCCGACGGCATGTTGTAGTTACACCGCTTACCAAAAACAAGTCTAGCACAATCTAACCTGCGTTTAATGGTGCGCTTATTAAATCTAGCGCAAAAGCGACACCCGACTACGTCGTGCTCAGGCCCCAAGCAAGGAATACAGAGAGAGTGGTAGTCCCTATGAGGTATCTGTTTCCCACAAGAAATACAATTATTAACTTTTTCTGACATCCGGATTTAACTGAGGCAAGAAAAGACAAAAATATTCCCCAATGGGGTACTTAGCCCAACTTGGTCTTCGGTCTGAAACTCAGAATACGAAAATTTCAGGATGCCGAACGGCACTTGCAAATGCTGCTTCTGCTTCGGACCATGTGGCAAGAAAGACTGAGGATATGGCGTCGGTCATGCGCTTTAGTACCACTGCGTACTGACGTCAGATCTGAGCGACCATGACCGACGCCAGCCTAACACTTTGGTATTCGGGCCGACCGAGGACAGCGGACTACCCACAGGTTATGACTGCAGCAATGTGAGACGAAGAACATCTAATTACTTTTCTTAGCAAGTCTTCCAGATCTATCTGTGAAGTACTTTTATTTCAAAGGATAAATGTACAAACTCTTCCTTAATATCACACCTACCCCTCTTAAAAAAGGAAAAGGAAAATAAAGAATGTAGTACATTATCCACAAACAGTGAGGTGATTACCCAGCAGCAGCTCATAGCAGAAGTCGTGGCACTGAAAATATAGTAAATATATATATATATATATATATATATATACATATATATATATATATATATATATATATATATATATGTCAGAGTGCAACAGAGACAAATAAAATTAGGGCTCAAGTTCCACTTAGATCAGAATGCAAGTGTGGAGGTTTTCTTGGGACTCCACTTAAAAGGGACTCTTAGCTTGATCCGAGTACCCCAGTCATTCTTAGTTTATAAACTTCCAACTCTATGTGTTGCACACGCTCCTAATGTGAATCAAAAGATGAAAATGTACACGGATTAACAACTTCAGCAAGGAAGCTCACAACATGATTTGATAACTTTAGTTTATAGTTAAGAAACATTACTTTGTGGCACTAATATTATTCAATATTATTTACCTTGAATATTACTGCGGTGGTGGTGCTGCGGTAGCGTTGTCGCCTCACAGTTAGATGTTGCCCGTTCGATTCTCAGCTAGAGCGTCTTCTGTGCGGCGACATGCATGAATGGGTGTTCCTTCGTTGAAGGTTGTGCGTTAGGCCCGGCAAGCCAGCACGTAAAATTCTATTGCCAATCATTAGCGGAACGGAGTTCCGCTGTGGCGACCCCTAACCGGGAAAAGCCGAAAGACACAAACAAACATTTACCTTGAATATTAGTTTCAAACTACATAACAGTGACCTTGTCACAAACCCTTTGAATAGTGAACAATGTGAAATATGGGTGTTTGAAGACTCAACTGAAAATATTGACACACAGAGTGGTACAGTTTAGAGGTATACAGTCACTAGGCAGCAGACTTTTAAAGCAGCATACAACATCCAATGAAAAGACAATCATTGAATGTAGCAGTTGCATAATTCTCAACCTTCCACCAACATCCAAAATTCAGTATAGTGCCTCACCTAAGTCCTGCCAAAGCGTAAATAAGAGACCAAATGCAGAAAAAATTGTGGCAGAACACAGCTTGAAGTCCAAAATGAGTTTAATAAAAGCACATAAAACTCAGACACAGAAATCTCCAGGAAGAATGAGCGCTTTCGGGTAACACCCTTCATCAGATTAACAAACATTCTCATTCTAACAGAATTTAAACACACTAACTACCAATAAAATTTGATAAAATCAGTAACAGACCCGCCTATTCCTAACGGCGGGCTTCATTGGAACATTTTCATTTAAACCTGGAGTTATATGAGCCATAAGCTCAATTATCCATTTAGCTTCTATTAGTTCAGTATGTGGTTTTATATCACCCCCCCTACTGCTCAGCTTGATATTTACAATGGCTCTAAACTTAAAGAAATGTGTTGGATTTTGTTCAATGTGTTTAAACAAAGCATTATGTACATCACCATTCCTAATAGAACTAAGATGTTGTAAAATCCTGACCTTGAAAAAACAGTTGGTTTTCCCCACATAAAAACCACAGCATTGTTGACACTCTGCTAAATAAACAAGGTCTTTTGTCCTACAGGTGGCTCTAGCCTTAAATTCAAACAGCTTACCCATGACAGGATGTGTATAAATGGTATTCTGATCAATGTGAGAGCAAGCTTTACAAGTGCCACAAGGGACACTACCTGGTTTGCTCTTAAAGGGAAGAGAGTAAAAATGTCTCTCTTTGCCAAGAATATCTTTGAGGTTCTTATTTCTCCTAAAGCCAAAAATAGGCTTGTTCCCAACAATAGCTTTGGTACTTTCTTCACTGGTCAAAATATTCCAGTTTTTTACTACTATGTCACATATCCCCTTAATATTACTACTATATGTGAACATAAATTTGAACCCTGGTGCTTCACGTCTGTTCCGAGGACCATCACAAGTGTTATTTGATAGCCATGGTCTAAATCTCCTCCTATTAGATGCTGCTTCAGCACCTGTGACCTTATTAATGATGGTAGATTTGTATCCTCTATCTAAAAGAATGCCCTTGCAACCTGGCTACCTCATCTTCATACTGTGAATCATCTGTACAGATCCTCGACAACCTACCTACTTGACCCTGGACGATGTTGGGAAATGTAAACCTGGGGTGCATGCTGTTGAAATGCAAAAGTGTATTCTTCCAGCAGTCCTTTCTGTACAAGCGAGAAGAAAAACCCCTAGGCGTTTGTTCTATATACGTATCTAAAAACTCCATAGCTGAATATGAACAGTTAACAGTGAATTTGAGGAAAGTGGTGGTGGAATGTAAGTATGTAACAAAGGTATCCAAGGAATCTCTATCCCCTTTCCACAAAATAAAAATGTCATCTACAAAACGTTTATACAGCTTAATATGCTGTAACCACCTGACATCCTTCATAAACGATGTCTTCTCCCAATAGGACAAGACCAAATTTGCATAGGTGTTGGCCCAGGGGGTACCCATAGCCACCCCCTGTGCCTGTCTGTAAGCCTGTTGTATACCTAAAAAACATTGTTTTCCAACACTAAAGATAACAATTGTTGTATAAGGCCTACTTTAACAACACTCATGCCCATGCCCTGTAGAAGGGAACCAATTGCTGTGATGCCATATTCATTACTGATGACTGTGAAAAGATTCTGAATATCCATGGATACCATCAGATAATACCCTACTGCATGGTCACGCTGGATATTACCCAACGCCCTACAAAAATCACCCGTGTCACTTAAAATATCAGGAATTTTATCCACATAGGGTCTTAGCATAGTCTCCAGCCAAATAGAAATGTGTTCTGTGACCCAACCTCTGCCAGATACGATGGGTCTGAGGGGTGGATCAAACAATGACTTGTGTATCTTGGGTAATGCTTTGAAAACCGGAGTCACCACATTTTCTATCAACAAAAAACGAAAGAGATCCTCACTAATTTCCATGTTATTGTACAGGTACCTCAACCTGTTATGTACCCCATCCACAACCTGTTTCACTGCCAAGGGATTGATGGGGATATAAGTAGCTCTGTCAGATAGTAACTCCTTAATCTTATTTTGATAAAAGACAGTATCTAAAACAACAACGGCGCCTCCTTTATCTGCCATTTTGATAGTTAAATCTGCGTTGTTACTCAAATCTATCATAGCCCTGCGTTGTGCTGGTGTAAGATTGAAAAACCTTTCTGTATTTTTATCCTGAAAAAGTTTTAACAAATCCTGCTCACAACATTTAATAAACGTTTGCAGGTTGGCTGAAAAGTGAGGCAAAAAGGTGCTTGGTTGTCTCAAACTATTATGTTGTGAGGAATTATCACCAAAGAGCTGTCTAAGAGAAACATTCCTACAAAATAACATAATGTCCATTATAACATCATTGTATACACTACCTTGACTGGGTACAAACGTTAGACCCTTATTTAAAACTTCACTTTCTTCTACTGTCAACATATGACTGGATAAATTGTAAACAATAGTATCAGCAACAACAGCATTACCAGTCAATCTAGTGTCCTCCGCTTGCTGTTGGAATCCCTCCCTTCGCTGAGGGACCGCTTCCACGCTCCCTTCTTCTTCACCGGCGCTGGAAAAAGCGCTAAAAAATGTTGTGGTTCAGACCGCATTCCTTTCGGTCTCGCTCCCAACCTGGCCTCCTCAGTAACCACTTCCTTATCGCCAACATTGGAAATTGACAATCCCTCATTCACCTCTAGGGATGAATGAGTACCCACTTGTTCTGTGGAAGACAAACATATTTCTGTGGATGTCCCTGCCACCTCAGTGACTTGGTGTAGGTCCCTTCGTTCTACCTGCATGCTATGCATATTGTGTGTTATCGAACCTGCTGCTGTAACTGCTCTGCCTTTCACAGTCGTCACTTCCGGTTCACGAGCTCTTGTGCTTTGAACCGACGAATTAACATGAGGGTTGTGGTTGGATTGAAACCTCGGCCAAACAAAGATGTTCCCTTGCGAAAAATCACCATGGTCCCTCTTGAGTTTGTTCATCTTTTGGGATTTGAGCTTCTCATCATTCTCACGTAGGCTGGCAAATTGCTGTTCTAGGCGTTGTATATGCCTTGCTCCTGTAAAATCAGTTTCCAACTTGTGTTGCAGGGATTTTATGTCGTTTTTCAATGACATTATTTCTGGTGCAAAAAAAGTTATTAAGCAACTCCATGTACTGGAAACCAGTACGTATGTTGATAAGTTGCCACTGTGCTAACAGCTCCGGATATCTCTCTCCCTGTGTAGGCATGCATAGAACCCTCATGCCTCTCGGAACTACTCCAAACTTTAAACACGCCTCAAAATGATTTGTCTGCCACTGCAGACGCTGCAACCTCAGTGCTTTATAATTAAAGTCTCTGAGTAAATCATCAAAATTTTTATCAGTATTACAAGGAACAGAGTCAGCCAAACCGTGATTCCTTAGAGCCAAAAGTTCCATATTTAACAATGGATTATCCATAGGTAAAATGTTCCTATGAGGCACAGTATTTGAACATTCGTTTTCTTTATCAGCCATCTCTATTGCTGAATATGTATGAAAAAAACTTGACTTAATGTCCTCCAAAGCTTGTGAGGCACTAAATACAATAAAAAATATCAGTATCCAAAATTCAGTATAGTTCCTCACCTAAGTCCTGCCAAAGCGTAAATAAGAGACCAAATGCAGAAAAAATCTTGGCAGAACACAGCTTGAAGTCCAAAATGAGTTTAATAAAAGCACATAAAACTCAGACACAGAAATCTCCAGGAAGAATGAGCGCTTTCGGGTAACACCCTTCATCAAATTAACAAACATTCTCATTCTAACAGAATTTAAACACACTAACTACCAATAAAATTTGATAAAATCAGTAACAGACCCGCCTATTCCTAAGGGCAGGCTTCATTGGAACATTTTCATTTAAACCTGGAGTTCTATGAGTCATAAGCTCAATTATCCATTTAGCTTCTATTAGTTCAGTACGTTGTTTTATATCACCCCCCCCTACTGCTCAGCTTGATATTTACAATGGCTCTAAACTTAAAGAAATGTGTTGGATTTTGTTCAATGTGTTTAAACAAAGCATTATGTACATCACCATTCCTAATAGAACTAAGATGTTGTAAAATCCTGACCTTGAAAAAATTAGAAGTTATGTACTCACCATAACGTTCCATCTGAGTAGGTGACTTCATTCGGATGCAACCTGTGGGTATCGGATCCGACCTCGGATCCGAGCCGGCAATTCAAAAGCTTAGGCTCCGAGCTCCTAGCTCCTCCCTCTTACCCATAACCCCTTGCCAAGCCCTGACTGACCTCAGATTGAGTTTGCCTCAAAATAATGACAACAGTACACTAAAACAGCATAAATACTCGCTCTATAAAGGTCAGGGGGATGGTTGCATCCGAATGAAGTCACTTACTCAGATGGAACGTTATGGTGAGTACATAACTTCTAAATCTGAAGTAGGCAGACTTCATTCGTCTGCAACCTGTGGGACAGAGTCCCTAGCTACCTGAATCTTCATGGAAGGATGTTTGAGCACCGCTGAGCCAAAGGATGCTCTTCCTCTAGAAACAACATCCACCTTGTAATGAGAAATAAAAGTATGAGGGATATCATCCAATGATACACGGGACTTAAAGGAAACTGCCCTAGTAGAATGAGCCGTAACCCTCTGAGGAGCAGGTCTACCTGAAGTGTCATATGCCTGCAGAATACAATTAGCAATCCACTTAGATAGTGTGACTTTAGATACTGCTTTACCCAGAGCAAATTTAGCAAAGGAGACGAACAGCTGATCTGATTTCCTGTGACCAGCTGTTCTGTTAATATAAAAACGTAATTGTCTATGAACATCCAAGGAATGCAATTTGTATTCTCCTTTGTTTGAGTACTTGGAAAAACACAGGTAAATTAATTGACTGGTTAATATTGGATTCAGAAGAGACCTTCGGAAGAAAAGAAGGATTGGTCCTGAGGCACACCCTATCAGGGAAGAAAGAAAGGTAAGGCGGCTTGACGATAGAGCCTGAAGCTCAGACACTCTTCTGGCTGAAGTGATAGCTACCAGGAAGGCAGTCTTCCAGGAAAGGTACTTTAAATCAGTAGAAGCTGCAGGCTCAAAGGGAGGAGCAGTAAGGGCTTGCAGAACTAAAGACAAGTCCCAAGGTGGTACAACCTCCTTGACTGGAGGCCTCAACAAAAACTCCTTTGAGAAATGTTTTGCATAATTTCGCCGTCATAAGGAGCTGTGTCATGACCAATGTGATAATGCGAGATAGCTGCCAATTGTACCTTAATCGTGGAAGAACTAGCCCCTTGATGAAAGAGGTCTGTTAGAAAATCCAGCACCGCTGACATAGGTGCCGAGAAAGGATCCAAAGTTCTCTGTACTGCCCAAATAGAGAATCTCTTCCATTTACTCCGATAAACCTGCCTGGTGGAAGGTTTATGAGCTGCCACTAAAATGGCCTTGACCGGTGATGAGATACCGGGAGTCCTAATTAAGGATGGAACTGGAGCAGCCAAGCTGTCAACTTCAGGGTCCGCAGATTGGGAACCGACATTCCCAGAGGGTGGGAGATGAGATCCGGATCCAGAATCCAGGGTGGATTGATTTTGTGAGACCATGGAACCAAGGTTGTCGAGGCCAGAACGGGCAATGAGAATCATTCTCCCCCCCAAACTGTTGACTTTCTGCAGAAGCCTCTGCATCAGAGGAAGTGGAGAGTAGGCATAAAGGAGACCTGGAGGCCAAGCATGCACCAGAGCATCTCGAACTCCCTGGTGGGGAAGCAGAGCGAAGAAATTGTTTGAGGGAGAGGCAAAAGATCAGGGTTGCCCCAGACAAAATCTTCTTCGCTACTTGAGGATTGAGAGACCACGTGGAGAAAGGATGGTGCGACTGAGCTTGTCCGCAAGGATGTTGGACTTTATGTGCATTGCTACCAGAAAGCGTTTGGTGGAAATTGCCCATTCCCAGACTCTCATGGCCTCTCGACAAAGGGGTAAGACCTGGTTCCTCCCTGTTTGTTGATATACCAGACTACCGACATGTTGTCTGTCTGAATCGCAATAGTCCCTGAAGGAAGAACGTGGTGAAGTGCTTGCAACGCTAGGAGCGCCGCCCTCATTTCCAGGACATTTATATGCAATGACGTCTCTGTGGGATTCCACGTGCCTTGGACAATCTTTGAATGCCCCACCCGAGGCAAGAAGCGTCCGTGGTCACTGTGGCTCGGGAAATGCACGGAGAAAGAAGCCAACAAAGAAGGGAGCTCCTGCACGCCCTGCTGACCGCAATCGGAGCGTTTAGAGAGGAACAAAGAGGGACCACTGAACCTGAAGGGTCCATTGAAGAACCCACATGCATGAATGAGAAGCAGAATAGCTGCCGCCATAGAACCTAGGGCCCTCAGGACCGAAGCTGCAGTTGGAGATGGTTGCAGGATCACTGTCACATGACACTTCAGGTTGGCAATACGGTCTGGGGTGAGGAAGGCTCGCATTGATCTGGTGTTTAGTCTTCCTCCTATGAAATCTATAACTTGTGTGGGGTTCAGTAAAGATTTCTCCCAGTTGACCGTGATGCCCAGCCTTGGTGCTAGTTGAAGAAAGTAATCCCTGGCTGAGCACAGAAGATGCCTTGATGATGCCGTCAGGAGCCAGTCGTCCAGGTACGGAAAGACCTGTAATCCCTGGAGCCTCAGGTGGGCCGCTACCACCGCTAGCACCTTGGTAAACACCCTGGGGGCTGAGGTGAGACCAAAGGGAGGACCCTGAACTGATAATGACTGGCTCCCAGCCGCGAAGAAACCTCCTGGATCGTCTGTCCATCCGAATGTGGTCTTGAGGTCGATGGAGCACATCCAGTCGTTCTCCCTCAAGAGGGGAAGTATAGATTGCAGGGTGACCATCCGGAACTTTTGCTTGGTTACTGACAGGTTCAGCTGGGAAAGGTCTAAGATTGGTCTTAAGTCCCCGTCTTCTTTGGCACCAAAAGAACCTGGAGTAAAACCCTAATCCGGTTTGATCTGCTGGATAGTTTTCTAGCAGCTGTTCGATTTGGGTGGAACATCTGGGAGGCTGGATTTGGGAACCTTGAATAGAATTGAATATCCTCTGGATATGACCCAACTGTCTGTTGTTATGGACTCCCAAGAAGTCAGGTGCCTCGCCGACTGCCTCCAGAGACGGACAGCCGGGCAACCCTTCAGGGCTGCTGCGTGGGTCTATCAGAGAAAGGTTCTCTGGACCCAAAGTTGCCAGGAGCCCTGCCTCTAACCTCCCGTCCTCCTCTGCCACGGAAGGACTGGTTATCCGAGCAGGTTGGGACTGCTGCGACTTCGCAACCACATCTTCTTCTCTCCCTTTTCGTTCTTAGAGTAGGACCTCTGGGGACCTGAGAAGCGCACTCCCACGGCAGACAGCCTCTTCCCGTCCTTTTCACTCTGGACTAATGTCTCGCGAACAGTCTTGCCAAACAAGGCAGAACCATCGAAGGTGAAGGGCTCTGCAAAATCACAATGGTGGAGCCAGGCCTGTCGCCTCATGACTAGGCCTGCCCTCAGTAGCATGAGAAAGCAGCCGCATAGATGTATTGGAAACTGATCTGAGAGTGGCCATTGGTGGAGTATACCTGTTTATCCTCACTCGACATGGACTCGAGATGCAGCGTATTCTTTAATCAGATCCCGCTGCATCCTAATGACATGTGCCATGTAGTTCAGCGCCTCAAGGAGAAGGTTGCTGAACTAAAACTCGCTTCCCAATGCGATCCATCGGCGGGACTCCTTGCCCGGAGGATGCATGGAGGGACTCTCCTGGGCCAATTCCTCTTCGTGGCTGCAGCCATCATCATGGCATCTACTGGGGGCCCTTACTCCAGTGGGTGCGGTCTGACGGAGGGAAAGAATGCGGTCCGGGCGCTTAGGATAGGCTCAATGGTGTCCGGATCCTTCCAGCCCTGATGGAAATAAGATCCACCAGGGGTCAGCAGGAGGGGACACCCAAGAGGTAGAAGGGCCGCCTCGAATGCCTCCAAGAACACAGACTCGTCCGAGGAAGCCTTGGGGCAGACCCCTGATCCTTAACATCTCCATGATGTCTCCAAATGAGACGTCCTCAGGGGTGACCTAGGGGAGCCTTCCCTTCATCCAAGTCTGTGTCTTCAGTGACGGACTCGGGAGCCCATGTGCCTCCTTTTGCACTTACGCTTCCGAGGTACTTCATCGGGGCTGTCCGACGAGTACTGTTCAGCAGTTGGATGTTCCAAGGGAACCTCTTGGGACATCGAGGCGGGCTGTCCCTGGGACCGGCTGGTGGGGGCCTGGCCCAACTGCAAGGGAGTGCGGGATGGAGCCGTGGCAGGATGTCCTCAACAGTGCCCTTTCCACTGGGGAGCCAGCTTCTCTAAGCCCGAGCCGACCCCACTCGGATCTGGCGCGGATGATCCGAGACCGGTGCGCTCCGACCTGGACGGAGCGAAGACACACCACTCTCCTCGATGGCTCGTGGGCCTCGGCTGCACTCAAGGGATGGGACGGATCCGAGTGCGCCCGGATCCGACCCACCCCGGATCCAAATCTGCCCGGCGCGACAGCTCAACCCGTGGTATGGGTCGGAGAACTCCCGGATGGGGGCTAGGAGCACTCCCATTTGCATTTGGGCCTGGATGAATTTCCTCATCATCCGGTCCATATCAGCTTCACTCATTGAAAAGTTGATCTGGTGGAGGCCAGACCTAGAGAGAGACCTCCTAGAAAGCCTCCTCCTCGGGTCCAGGAGAGAACCGGGGAGTGGAGCCGAGGAGGAGGAAAGAAGGCACAGGGAGGCCAGATGGAGGAGCCGAACTGGAAGTTTCTTGTGGTGCCTCTCCTGTGCCTCTCCTTCTCTCTCTCCCTAGAGGATTCCTTCCTCCGGCAACTTAGAGGGAGGTTGAGTCCCAGCCAGGGGAGAACCCACAGCAACAGGTTGCTGAGTGGAAGGGCAGAGGCGAAGCGGTATCTGGAGGTAAAAGACCCGCCAGCACCAGCTTGACCTCCAGCCCTCAAAGCCGGGGTTGAACCCTGCACAAATGGTACAACCAGATGACAGGTGTTCAACCCCAAGAGTGTGGCCATCCGCTGGGGACAGCTTATGGCCACACTGGTACATTTCGAGAAAACAGCCTTATGGGCTTCAGACATCACAACCCTAAGGCCTAACACAACACACACACAAACAAACTACAAAACCGAGAATAATTAAATAAAAGAGAGGAAAGCCTAAACACACTCAACACTAACTATATCAACAACAAAAATAGAGATTTTTAAAACTTTTTCTGTCAAAAATTCTTATCTTATCTTCAACGAGCTCTGGAATCCGTAGCTACTTGAATCTGAGGTCAGTCAGGGCTTGGGTTATGGGTAAGAGGGAGGAGCTAGGAGCTCGGAGCCTAAGCTTTTGGATCCGATACCCACAGGTTGCAGACGAATGAAGTCTGCCTACTTCAGATCAGTTGGTTTTCCCCACATGAAAACCACAGCATTGTTGACACTCTGCTAAATAAACAAGGTCTTTTGTCCTACAGGTGGCTCTAGCCTTAAATTCAAACAGCTTACCCGTGACAGGATGTGTATAGATGGTATTCTGATCAATGTGAGAGCAAGCTTTTTCTGCATTTAACCTTCCACCAACAAAATGTGGAATAACATCTATCATTATGTGGAATAACTGCTCAGGTTCTTGGATTAATTGCCCAATACTGATACTGTAGTGCAATATGGGGGTGGGGGGCTGCACTCCTTGTGTATTTTCAGTCAGATTAGCCATTAAACCAAGATCCTAATAGGCTTAAGTTGGTGGCAGCTCATGTTGATGTAAAAGCACTTATTAAAAAAATACAGAATGTTACCTGCTGCCCTGGCCAAATATCCCCTAGTTAGTATGAGTACCATATTGGGTCTCTCCAGAAAAGCAGACACTAGCCTTGCGGGACTAACCACAGTCAACATAGAGGAAGCAAATAAGGAAATGAAAACAAAATAAATGGGTAAAATGTGAAACACTTAATAACTATTTTGGCTAGAAAGCTCAGGTCATGGTTAAAATGTGTCATTTTATACTTCTGAAGTTTATTGTAAAATTATTATGGCTCAGTATTGTTTAACCTGCATATTATTATTTATTTTTTTTTTAAATCTTAACAGTGAATGTAGGACAGACATTTTCACTGTAGAACAGTGCAGAAGATGGGCCTTTTAGGACTCAAAATGAGGATTATTCTTTATAATGAGCAACTCTGTCCCATTTGTGCCACTTTATTTGCTACCTTAAAAGAATTGGCAGCAAACTTCCAAACTTCTTTTTTCATTAGTTATGTACAACACCAAAAATAATTGGGGGTGTAGACAGACAGTTCAAGATATTGCAATTCACTCCCACCGCAGACCTCACCGCTGTCACACTACCCTCGTACATATCCTGTACCACACTTACATACTTCTCTGACACTCCCGACTTCCTCATACAATACCACAACTCCTCTCTAGGCACCCTGTCATATGCTTTCTTTGTGGATTTAGAGAAAGCATATGACAGGGTGCCTAGAGAGGAGTTGTGGTATTGTATGAGGAAGTTGGGAGTGTCAGTGAAGTATGTACGAGTGGTACAGGATATGTACGAGGTTAGTGTGACAGTGGTGAGGTCTGCGGTGGGAGTGACGGATTAATTTAAGGTGGAGGTGGGATTACATCAAGGATCAGCTCTAAGCCCTTTCTTATTTGTAATGGTGATGGACAGGTTGACAGACGAGATCATACAGGACTCCCCGTGGACTATGATGTTTACAGATGACATTGTGATCTGTAGTGAGAGTAGGGAACAGGTGGAGGAGACCCTGGAGAGGTGGAGATATGCTCTAGAGAGAAGTGGAATGAAGGTCAGCAGGACTAAGACAGAATATATGTGTATGAATGAGAGGGAGGATAGAGAAATGGTGAGGATGCAGGGAGTAGAGGTGGCGAAGGTGGATGAGTTTAAATACTTGGGATCAACAGTTCAGAGTAATGGTGAGTGTGGAAGCGAGGTGAAGAAGAGAATACAGGCAGGATGGAATGGGTGGAGAAGAGTATCAGGAGCGATTTGTGACAGACTAGTACCAGTAAGAGTGAAAGGGAAGGTCTACAAGAGGGTAATAAGACCAGCTATGTTATATGGGTTGGAGACAGTGGCATTGACAAAAAGGCAGGAGTCAGAGCTTGATGTGGCAGAGTTGAAGATGTTAGGATTTGCACTGGGTGTGACAAGGATGGACAGGATTAGGAATAAGTATATTAGAGGGTCAGCCCAGGTTGGAAAGTTTGGAGACAAAGCCAGCGAGGCAAGATTACGTTGGTTTGGACATATGCTGAGGAGGGATGCAGAGTACATTGGGAAAAAGATTCTAAGGATGAAGCTGCCAGGTAACAGAAAAAGAGGAAGGCCTAAGATAAGGTTTATGGATGTGGTGAGAGAGGACATGCAGGTGACTGGTGTGACAGAGCAAGATGCAGAGGACAGGAAGAAATGGAAACAGTTGATCTGCTGTGGTGATCCCTGACAGGAGCAGCCGAAAGAAGAAGACTTAAAAATCAATAGAACAATATACTTCACATAAGTATCTATTTTCAGAACAATATGAAGCATGACATTCTAATGTCTAGCACTACTGACTGGCCATACCTCACTGATTTAGGCAAAATTAGAAAATGTTTGACAGAAACACGAAAAAAACATATGAAGATAGGCACCTTCTGCAAAATCATAGAAGGTTGAGAGCTGTGCATAGATAAACAGATACTGTTTAAATGCACATACATATCCTTGCTCAGCTAAATGTTTACATCATAACTTGTGTGGGGACAAATTTTACATTTAGGCAGCTGAAGGAGATGTGTAGTAACTACATAACCTATTTTGTCTACCTGACTATTTATTACTGATGTGAAAATAATCTCAGCAAGCATGTGCAGCCCCAGTTTGCTCTCTCTTTCTCCAGCAAACAACTTATTTTATACGCACATATTTCAAAAAACATTAATATAATCATCATTCTCTTTATATAATATTTATAAACATTAATATAATAGCTGCTTAAAAAAAATTGGAAGCCTATTAATAAGTACAAAAAAGGCAGATTACTGACAGCTCCAAATCGCAGACAATTATTACATATGACAAACTCCCTTGTAAACATAGTAGAACAAACAACATGTTTTGTTTCAAAAGGCATTTTCTGAAATGCTAAATGTTCTCCTTGACTGATCACAAGTTGAGACAGGGCAAAATAAGGGATGCTTCTGTAAATTCTGAACAGCTGAGAAGTTGAAAGGCAGGAGAACTGCATATGGTTGTAACAAAAAGAAGATGAAACATGGCACACAGCTTAAAAAAAAAAAGCTAATGTCTGCCCCAAAACAGTGATAATTGTTAAGCTTAACTAATGCAGTCAAATATTCATTAGAACAGTAAGTTTTCCGTCATTGTGCATTTTTTGAGAAGAAAATATTTGGTATTGCTGCCCGACTGAAATCCTCATTAATTTACTGCAAGAGCAACAATGTAACAGACATGGCAGAAATATGAGGAAATACTGCATAAACGAAACTGAATAGTAAAAAGCAAATAACCCAAGAACAGTAATTAAGAATCAAAAAACCAAAATAAACATCGAGGAAGCAGACACGTAGGAATGGAAAAACACAACTGAAATTTTAATATATATATATATATATATATATATATATATATATATATATATATATATATATATATATATATATATATATAAACATCTGGTTGAAGAAACAGTGCATATTATCCCGTAGTTGTCCTTATCTTTGGAAAATAGTAAGAAATCAAATTACTGGGCCTAGGCCATAAAGATATTATTCGACAGTTTTGAATGAAGTCAGAGATGCAATGTCTGTAAGAAACATGGTTTGTTAGCCTGTGTAGGAGGAGCACAAGTTTGTAATTGTTTTATGACTTCCAGAAGCTGCAACAGATCTGAACAATGCTCTTGTGTGTGTATTATTGACATGTACAGTAGGTGCTATATCCTGGCAGTTTCTAGCGATGGACGGTTGCATGGTAACTAGATGTCAGATGACGAGATGTATGTGATGGCATTCTATACAGAACTAATGTTTTAATATTAGGTAAGACAGAAGTCTCAGGGCAGTCAGTTTCTTGGAACCTGACATAGAAGGATCCCTCATCTACTTCATCTTGCCTTACTCTATTAAGTAGGAAAATATAGTGAGAATATTTAAGTATTGTTTTTCTGTAACTGAGAATCTTTCTAGCTGTGTTATTTTTAATAATTCCTGCAATTGAAACTCTGGTGTATATTGTATACAGATATTTCATATCTTCATGTTCTTTCATTATTTATTAGATATATTTAAACTTTTCATTGTGTCTCGTCCTTTAGAGAATATTTTAACCTTTTGGAGTACTTATATCTATTGGTGACACTGTGACCACTCATGAAGCCTGGCTGTTTGGTCAACATTACCATTTGTATTAATATTAATTTCACTTAGTATAATTGGGTACCCTTGCAAGAACCTTAGGTAGCTAGCTGACTTTGTAGTGTCTGGTGGCAGTGATAACTACCTCATAGCCTAGGGCAGAAGGGGGCACAGCAGGTAAATCTGTGTCAGCCTTTCCACAGGTGTGTGTGCGTGTATGTATGTGAAAATCAAATCTCACAGTGTGTGTGTGTGTGTGTGTGTGTGTGTGTGTGTGTGTGTGTGTGTGTGTGTGTGTGTGTGTGTGTGTGTCAGCTACTTGGAGCAGGGACACAAAACACTGGTTTCACAGAAAAGGTGGTGGAGGACTTGGATTGGACACTCAGCTGAGGACTTAACCCTAGAGCTGTGCTAGTTGGGAGCCTTATTTGGGGCCCTGGAGGGAGACGGATATAAAGAAATCCAGACCCCAGGCTGACTGTGTTCCGTGTGTGCTATTAAGGGAAGTTGTGCTTGATGCAGAGGGCTGCGTCTGGAAATACTGTCTCCATTTTTGTTCCAAGTGAACGTCCTTCTACAGTGTCAGTGCTGAGGATTCAGGCTCCTTGATTACTGGCCCAGAATGGGGACATCACATACTGGTGAGCAGTGGTATGGATATTAATTGAACTTCTATAGTCTATAGACAGTTGTCACTAAACGTGTGTCCTCTTAGCAGCCACAAGGAAAGCATTCAGAGTTTCATTTCACAACAGTTTCATTATTTTTTTGTTAGTTTATGTCATTCGAAACAATCAGGATGAAACAGACGAACATGCATGGGCTTTGCTCAAGCAGCTTTATTATGTACAAAGGCATCAGGATTGAGGCAAATAACTAACTTAGATTAACTTATAAAGAGACTGACTATTTCTCTCATACATGCTCACTCTCTGGCTGCACTCTCAAAATGACACTGAGGCTAGCACATGCTTGGTATTTACATATGCACGTTCAGTCCTTGGAAATGCTTCTTACAGGGACAACACACACACATTCTACATTTTCCCTCTTTAAGAAATGAATCGTATTTCATTGACAACATTGATTGTCATGCAATAAATACAAGATAATTCTTTTGATATGCAATTATACAGCACTAAATACATATAGACATTCATGTAAAGGTTGCTGTGTATTTCACACTAGGTCTAGAGATGAGACCAAATCGTGTGACATAGAAATTAGAATCAGTTTTAGCAACTGGAACTGTCTCTGGTGAATGTTTAACCTTAGACACATCTGGAACATCATCTGGAATGGAAATTGGAGTTAAGATACGTTCTGCAACAGGGGCATTGTCTGAATTTAGAGTCTGCATCACAGGAACAATGCTACAATATTGGTTCTGATACAGGAAGAAGATGTCTGCAGTTTCTCTTGTACTCCACACCCTCAGATTTTATAAAACAGGATCCCGGCGAGGCACATACACCTGTTACTTGACCAATCCGGTCGAAACATTTCACTGTCTCTATCCACACTGTCTCTCCTTTTTTTCAATGGACGAAGAAATCTGCTTGTTTTGTCATAACTGGACTTCTAGAAAGAATACTTTCTGAATAGTTGGGTTTTGATTTGCTTTGTTGTTCTTAACTTTAGGTCTCAACAAACTGGAACTGATAGGCAAGGTTGTTCTGGTTTGCCTGGATAGAGGTCTCCGATATATCATCATGGGGTATGTTTCTGAGATTGAGTAAATTCATATAGACATCAGTATTGTCATGCTTTGTTTCTCTAGTAATTGCTTTGCACTCTGTACTGCATGTTCAGCTAAACCATTTGACTGTGGATATTCAGGACTACTAGTAACATGTACAAAGTCCCATTCTTTTGCAAATTTCTGAAACAAAGACTGGTAAATTGAGTAACCATTGTCAGATATAAGCTTATGTGGACTACCCTGGACTGAGAAATTATGTTTCAACTTAGTAATAACAGTAGTGGATGTTAGGTTAGGCAATAAATCAATCTCAAACCAGTCTGTATGAGAGTCGTCCAACACTAAAGTAATGCTGATTGTTCCACTCGAATATGTCAGTGGCTACTGTTGACCAAGGTAGTTCAGGAACTTGACATAGCTGAAGTGCCTCTTTTTTGCAAATGCGGTTTAGTACTATTGCATACTGAACAAGATGAAAGTACTTTGTCAAAGTCTTTTGCTAGAGAAGGCCAAAATATTAGTCCTGTCACCCTTCTTTTGGTAGATTTGTAACCTGGGTGGCCATGATGCAAAATCTGGATATATTCACGTTGTAAGGAAGCAGGAACAACTTTAGGACCTTTGAAAATAAAGTCAACTTCCATCAACATCTCATCTCTGTAAGGAAAACAGGCTTGTACTTCAGGTGGTACAATGGATTGCTTTGACGGCCATCCTACCTGGATGTAGTGGTTGAGCTTTTGCAAAACAGGATCAGTCTTTGTATGATCTCTCAGCTCAAGTCTCGTGATCAAAAAATTATGCACTTCCATGACACAAGTCAAAATTCTCTGCATCAAGCCGTTCAGTTGTAGTTCTGGATGATGTGGATAAGGTATCAGCCAGATAAAGAAGTTTGCCTTTTGTATAGACCATTTTGAAGTTGTACGTTTGTAATATGAGCATCATTCTTTGTAATCTTGCTGGAGTGGAATGCATAGGCTTCTTTAAAATAGTAACTAGAGGATGATCATCACTTTCAATCTGGACATCTCGACCATAAATATAATCATGAAACTTGGAACATGCAAACACAATTGCCAAAAGTTCTTTCTCAATTTGAGCATATTTTATTTCAGTTTGGGTAAGAGTTCTAGATTCATAGGCTACTGACCTGCCCTCTCAAAGAATAACTGCACCAAGACCAAATTTTGAAGCGTCACAGGAAAGAGTAACTGGTCTACTGACATCATAGTACCTCAGTGTAGGTGGAGTGGCAATTTTCTGCTTAAGATCATCAAATGCTCTCTGGTGCTGATCTAGCCAAGACCATACAACATTTTTGTGCATCAACTCTCATAAAGGTGCTGTCAAATTCAGTAGCTGATTGCTTGGATAGATCTGGTCATAACCCAGCACTAGTAAACACATGATCTATATATCTGACTTCTGCTAGTCTGAATTTGCATTTTAGAGGATTGAAGTTTAAGTTCACTTCACGTGCTCTGTCTAAAATTTTGAGGTTTCTGTCTTACTCTACTTCACCATTGCCTCCAGTCAATAAATTCATCGACTATTACGGCATAGGGATAGCCTGAAAAAAATCTGTTCCATTGCATGCTGAAAGACTTCACTTGCAGAATTTATATCAAATGGCATCCTGAGAAATCTCTATCTTCCAAATGGGGTACTGAATGTAGTCAGTAGCTTAGATTTGCGATCAAACATACTTGCCAAAATTAACTCCTTGCATACAAGACAGACAATACAGTGTCATTCTGTATCAGGGCTGCTACTTCCTCAACTGTTTGCATGGAATGATGAGGTCTCTTCAATGCCTTATTCAAGTCTCTTGGGGTGATACATATTCAGATTTTGTCTGAGCCTTTTTTATGAATTGCTACCATAGACACCCATTCAGTTGGTTCTGTGACTGAACAAATCACACCTTGTTGCACCATTTTATCCAAATGAGCTTTAACTCTGCTCTGCATAGCTATTGGAACTCTTCTTGCTTGTCTGACCACTGGACTGACCTCTGAGTCTAACTTCATGGAATATACAACTGGAAACTTGCCTAGCTTGTCATTGAAAACATCAGTATATTCTGAGAAAAGAGTTTCACTGATGCTGGAACTGGAATTGGGACGTGCTTACGTGATGAACTTCTTTAGTAAAGGAAAGTAAGTGCACTCTCAAACTGTCTCCAAGACCTAATAATAACTGCACAGAACTATGTAAAACAACAACTTGCAACTGCTCCCAGCCAAATAACATGAAAGCACTACTGAGCCTTCGGTTTGAATTTCTTCTCCTCCACAGGCAATAAGTCTCACACAACTATTCACATTAAGTTGTTCACCAGCTCTTACTTTGGCAAATGTTTCTGCAGACATGACATTACACTTTGAACCAGTGTCTACTTTGAGCTCAGTGGGTTTGCCATGGATCAGGACAGTACAAAATACTTTGCCCTTTGCATAAACCTTTTCTCCAATCACTAATACACTATCTATGTAGAAAGTCGGGTTTCAGTCTACATTATCAATTTGCTTTTTTGAGTGAGGTTTACTTGATTTGCAAAACTTTTGAAAATGATTCCATTTTTTACACTTGTGACATTGTTGACCAAATACTAATCACCTTTCTCTTTTAGACTCATGGTTGGCACCACAATTACGACAATTAACAATGAAGCTGTACTTGGGTTTTGCCGATTCACCCTTGTGTTGTTCGGCACTGAGCATCCTCCTTTAACTGAACTAGTCTTAGAACTTGCTGGAAAACTTTTGGTTTTCCCTACAGAGCCTGCAGGGGCTGCAGCTGTCAAGTGCTTAGGCCTGTTTCCGTTTGCTACATGCTGCATGCTGTCTACATTTGATCTGGAGCCTGCTGAAACCATACTCCTGTCACTTGCAAGCATACTTGTGTGCCTTTCTGTAACTTCCTGGATCTGACAAATCTCAATAGCCTTGCTCAACGTTAAATCTCTGTCACGAAGCAAAATCATCCTCACAGCAGCACTGTTAACACCACACACAAGCCAGTCCTTTATTAGCTCGTCTTTTAAATCACCAAACATGCAGGTTTTAGCCTTGTTTCTCAAGTCAGCAATGTAGGCTGCAAATGTTTCTCCTGGCCTTTGGTCTCTTGTATAAAACAAATGCCTCTCTAATGTAACATTGGTCTGGGGGTTGCACATCTCTCTAAGCTTACACTTCAAACACTCAGGATCTTCCCTTGATTCAGCCTGAACAATATGATGGTTTTCACCTTCACCTTCATACACTGCTGATGCATATACAAATAAACGCTCTCTATCAATGGCCTCTGACCCAGCTAGGTTAAGCAAAATGAATGCCCTGGTGCGTGCATCTTTATCTAAATAATCTGCTTGTATGAAAATATCACACTCTTGCTCAGATATCCTCCAAATCTCTGCAATCTTCTGATCAAATACAAGTGGACCTAGTCTGTGAAATGCCTCTGTCATATTAACACATTAGCGAAGGTTTTGTAAACTATGCATGAACACACACACATACATATATATGCCAAAAATTTGTACCAGTAATTGTAACTATGCCCAATGGCACAATAAGCCTATGAGTAACTGAACTCTGCAAAATACTTTGCAAAATAAATCTCCCACGCACTGTAATACTCTTGAAATTAATGTACTGTAAAGTTACCTATTATCATTTTAAGAAATATTTCAAAATAACTGCACATTGCGAATAAACTGGGCAGCAGAAGAAGCTAAGATTGAGAAACATTTCAAAGTAACTGTATGTTGCAAATAAACAGTACACAGTACACAGCTCACTGAAACACTTCCAAAATGGCTGTACTTTTCTAAGTATTTCTTTACAGTGCAAGAAACACTCTGTAATGGTGACACCTTGCAAGTAGACACACCCAGCACTTCTGATGAACTTTTTGAAATGCCTGTATTTGACTGCACGTCATGAAATAGTTCCATTTTGCACACAATAAACTCTTTGGAATAAATGCACGGTAATAAACACACACACTGTAAGCACTTTTCACACTTTGCTATGCTTTGAATAATTCTACATAGACTATTCAGGGCTTTAGTTAATAAGAAATAACTGTTTATGCCAAAACACTAATTATACAAAAAAAACATGCAGTTGCCTTGCTTTATTTATGCTTAATATGCCCTTTATTATATTTGTTTTGCCCTTTTAATCTCGTTCCTTGTGTTTGTTTTACTTTTGACATGCTCATTTTGTAATTTCAAGGTGACTCTGAGCCTCCTATGTGCTTTTCTGGTAATCGTTTTATCAGATAGCTTCATTTCAAATATTTCACTTAATTAATAAACTTTTTATGCCTTTTGTTTGCTTAATAAATGTTTTTGTGCTATTCATTTGCTTAGTAATGCATTTTGTGCCCTTGTAATATTCAGTTTTATCTTTTTTAATAAAACAATCATTCGTACAAGTTTTCATTACCTTAAACTTGTTTCTGGCACCTTTTTACTCTCATTTCTATTATTCTGCCTTTGCTGTCACTTCTGCAACAAGCAGTCTCTGAAATCCCAGTTCTGACACTGTGTCATTCGTCCTGTCAGGATGAAACAGTCGAACATGCTTGGCCTTTGTTCAAGCAGCTTTATTGTGTACAAACACATCAGGATTGAGGCAAATAACTTTAACTTAGATAAACTTATAAACAGACTGACTATTTCTCTCATACATGCTCACTTTCTGGCTGCACTCTCAAAAGTACACTGAAGCTACACGTGCTTGCTATTTATATATGCACATTCAGTCCATGGAAATGCTTCTTAAAGGTACAACACACACATATTTTACAGTTTAGTTTAGTTTAGTCAGGGAAAGCAAGCAAAGAAGTCAGCAGAGGATTATGGCAAGCTGACAAAGAACCAGTTGGCCAAGTTGTGTGAAGCCAAGGGAATGGTGTATGACCAACCTGACTAAATAGGAACCGATTTCGGCCTTAGTCACAGCTTAGACCAGCAACCAAGAGGATAACCAGTCTGGTGATGGGAATATGCAGCCCTCAGGAACAGGACAGTTCACCTTTTCCTCAGAGGACTTAAAAACCCATATGAAGTTAAAGAGACGTACACTGGAAGCCAAATGTTTGGAATTAGAATCAGCAGTGAGACTGCAGTGTTTGGAGGCTAAAGAAAATGACAGACTGTGGCATTTGGAGGCTGAAGGACAATGAGAAGCAGCGTCAACATGAGAAGGATATGCATACTCTTTGGCAGGATCATGGAGGTAATAGGGAAGGAAATATCCAAACCCCAGAAGCAATAAAGGTCAGTATATTTCTTCCACAATTTACAGAGGGTGATAATTTGATAGTTTTATTCATATATCTGAAGGAGTATGTAAACAGTATAATGTTAACCAAGGGCTCTGGATATGGTTCCTGACCCCCTTACTCCATGGTAAAGCTTTAACTGCTGTTTTTAAATTGCCTGATATTGATTGTTTAAACTATGGAAAAGTAAAGAAATGCTTACTTGAATGTTTTAAGTTAACAGATGAAGCTTACAGAAAAAAGTTTTGGGAGCATAGATGCAAGGCACATGAAAGTGTGTGTGATGCTGACTTAAGCACTTATTTTTATAGATGGGTTAGTATTCTGAAGGGCTGGCAGACCTTTTGGTGAGGGAACAAGCTTTCAGCACTTTGCCTGACGACATGAAAATCTGGTTGGCAGATAAAGAATGCAACACCGCAGATGAGTTGGGGAAAAAAGGAGACCTATACCTAGCAAGCAGGGCATCACTGCACAGTAAAGGGATACCCAGTGCTGCACATGGGTCTAAGGGAACCCATGGTGGAGCCTAAACCGCCCCAATAGAGTCTGCCAGCAGTAGGGGAAGCCACTAGTTCAGGTACATGGCCAGGATCAAGGGCCAAATGACTTAAATGTAACCAGTGGGGCCATGTATCATATAGATGTCCACAGAGGCAAGGTGGGGAACAAGGGGTGGAGAACCAGCAAGTGGTAATAACAATATACCACTGGTAAGTTATCTGGAGACAACAGGGGTACCAAATTATCACAAGAACTATAGAATCATAGTGGATGGTAAACAAGCCACTGCTTAGAGAGAGTCACAGCCTCTGACCTAACCATTCCGAAGCCTGCAGTGGTTAAAAAGAAACCGTACTTGCTTGGGCAGTCCACTCCAGTCAGAGCTTTAGGAGGGACCCCATTCCAAATGCCTTTGGCCACAGTTCACCTTGACTTGGAGGGGGAAAAGAACCAAGCAAGTTAGTGTGTTTGAGGCCATCCCTGCTGATGTCCTGATAGAGAATGATTTTGATAATGCAGTACCTTGTGTGCATGCAGTTAAACACAGTCAGGCTTGGAGACAGGCATGTGGCTCTGGTAGCCTGGGGGAAACCTAGACAGACACCATACCTGAAGCCAGGGCTGGTGAGGTGGCTATTTCAAGAAGGGAGCTACCCTGTAGCAGTAAGCCTGAAGATAAGCCACAGCTGCTGGTAGGTACTGATGTTCCCTTGGACAGAGTGACTGCAAGGGCAGAGGTGAGTGATAGTACCCAGGCTGACAGTGAGGCATCACTGTCAGAGGATACCAGACTTCCTTCGAAGGGGCGCTGGGAAGAGTCACAAAAGTAGAGCTGAGACAGGCTCAGCTCTCAAACCCTACATTACAAGGCTTGAGTAAGGTAGCTAAGGAGGCACCTGATTCTCAAGGAAAGGGGGAATCTGTATAATGGAACAAAGGGTTACTGTACAGAGAGTGGACCCCTTGAGGGAGGGCTAGAGGATGAGGTAATACAGCAGTTGGTAGCACCCAGAGCCTAGCATTTGCCACTTCTGGCCATAGCCCATGACATTCTTTTTGCAGGGCATATAGGCATAAAGCATATCAAGTGGCATATTATGCAGAACTTTTGTTGACCTGGGATTGCAAGGGATTTAACAGGGCACTGCAGGACCTGTGAGCAGTGCCAAAAAGTAGGCAAGGCAGGAGACAAGGCCAAAGCTCCTCTGTTGCCTCTGCATGTGATTAAGGAGTAATTTCAGAGGGTAGCTATGGATATTGTGGGGCCTCTGAGTACCCCGAGTCACACAGGGAAGAAGTATATCCTGATGTTAGTAGACTATGCTACTAGACACCCTGAGACGGTGGCTCTGTCCTCCATTGAGGCAAAGAAGGTGGCAAATGCTTTGTTAGAGATTTTCAATAGGGTAGGTTTCCTGAGAGAAATACTTACTGACAGAAGTGCCAATTTCATGTCAGACCTGCTGGCTTGCCTCCGGAAGTACTGTGGGGTGACGCACCTAAAGACCACCCCCTAACATCCCCATACTAATGGGCATGTGGAGATGTTAAACTCTACACTAAAGACCATGCTACAAGCATTTGCAAACCAGTTTAAGAGACGGTGGGATAAATATTTGCCCCATCTGCTGTATGCTTACAGAGAGGTACCACAGGAATCCACAGTTTTTTTAACTGTCTCAGTTGCTGTATAGGCATAGGGTGATGAGGCCTTTAGGTCTGATTCATGATGAGTGGGACGGTGGATGTGAATCCCATAAGGAGTCTGTTGTGGCATATGTCTTAAACCTCAGGACAAGGCTTAGGGAGCTCATGGGCTTGGCCCAGGAGAAACTGGCAGGAGCCCAATAGCAGGAAAAAGGTCTGGTATAACAGGAAAGCTTGAGCCTGAGATTATGCTGTGGGACACTAGGTTGTGGCTCTCATTCCTGTCAGATGCAATAAGCCACAGGCAGCTTGGGAGGGACCCTTCAAAGTGGTAAGGAAGTTCAGTGATGTTAACTACATGGTAGAACTGCTAGGCAGGAGGCAGGGGCCCAAATTGTACCATGTTAACATGATGAAACCTTACCATGATAGGGAGGCCCTGGTGCTAAGTATTTTGCAGTAGAGTTTGAGTGAGATCTACGGCTACAGCGAACCAGCCAGCAAAATGCCAAGTTACTATGGTGGAGCCTAGGGTTGTAGGCATATGATACGACAGTGCAGCACTGTAGTGGGGTTAGCAATGCCAATGCAGATGTGCTCTCAAGACAAGGTATGGGTTAATGTATTCCCAGATAGCGTCACTCCTGTCAAGCAATGTTTCTCAAGGGTCACTTGAAAAACTAGCTTGAGTCTTCAAAGTTGGGAGATATATTGATGTGAGGTGCTGCCAGCTATGCCAGGAGAAATAGGGCAGTGGATGTATAACATATGCCAGCACAGCTAGCTGGAATTTAGTAAAGAATTATATGCTATTTGAATATCAAACTGATTTGTACAGAAGCCTGTGTTGAAAATGGATTTGTAAAGTTGTTTGTGTAAAAATGTACCAACAGTGGGTCCTGACTGTATTGTAACTGAATTAAATATATATGTGTTAACAGAGGATACTGGAAGAGACGAGAAGAGGATAAACTCAGCTCCAGCTAACTTTTATTAAATAGTAAGAAATTAAATTACTGGGCCTAGGCCATAAAGATAGTATCTCTCAGTTTTGAATAAAGCCAGAGACACAATCTCTGTAAGAAGCATGGTTTGTTAGTCTCTGTAGGAGTAGAAATTTGTAATTGTTTTATAACTTCTAGAAGCTGCACCAGATATGAGCAAAACGTGTGTGTGTGTGTGTGTGTGTGTGTGTGTACTATTGTCATGTAGGTATTAAATCTTGGCAGTTTCTAGTAATGAGGGTTGCACGGGAACCAGAAGTCAGATGACCAGATGTATGCGATATTCTGTACAGAAATAATGTTTTAATGTTAGGTGAGACAGAAGTCTCAGGGCAGTCTGTTTCTTAGAAACTGACCTAGAAGGATCCTTAGCTACTTCATCTTGCCTTGCTCTATTAAGTAAGTAGGAACAGTAATCCTTCAGATCAGTCAGGAAAATATAGTGAGAATAGTAAATTATTTTTTTTTCTGAAACTGTGTGAATCTTTCCAGCTGTGTTATTTTTAATATTTCCTGTGACAAACTCTGGTGTTTACTGTAAACAGATATTTCATATTTTCATGTTCTTTTATTATTATTAAATATATTTAAACTTTTTTCTTTTGGGCTGGTCATTTAGAGAATATTTTAACATTTGAGAGTACTTATATCTATTGGTAACACTGTGGCCACTCCTGAAGCCTGGCTGTTTGATCACCATTACCATTTGTATTCATATTAATTTCACTCATTATAACTGGATACCCTTACAAGTGCCTTGGGTAGTTGGCTTTGTAGTGTCTGGTGGCAGTGAGAACTACTTTATAGTCTGGGCAGAGGGGGTCACAGTGGGTAAATCTGTCCTAGCCTTTCCCAGGTGTGTGTGTGTGTGTGTGTCAACTACTTGGAGCAGGGACAAAAAGCACTAGTTTCACAGAGAAGGTGCTACAGGATTTGGCTTGGACACTCATCTGAGGACTTAGCCCTAAAGCTGTGCTATTGGGGAGCCTTAATAGGACCCTGGAGGGAGACAGATATAAAGAAATCCAGACTCCAGGCTGACTGTGTTCCCTGTGTGCTCTTAAGGGAAACTATGCTTGATGCTGAGAGCTCCATCTGGAAATACTGGGTGTATCCATTTTTGTTTTAAGTGAACGTCCCTCTACAGTGTCAGGGGTGAGGATTCAGGCTCTTTGATTACTGGCCCAGAGTGGGGATGTCACAGAGGTGCTTATATGACTGGAACATGGAGAGATTTTTGACTGTATGCCATATTTTCCAAGTTTCTTTTTGTCTCATAATGTTTGCTTCAGATTTTAACCAGTGGAATGGGATAAGTTTAATTATTTTCTATTTGGGATTGAACGTGTCAAGTATGTTAAGGAAGACGGAGTTGAATGTGTTAACTGGTTGAGTGGAAGAAATTAGAGTATAGGTCAATTGATTTGTGATAGTGAAGAGAGGAATTATGGGGGGGTCAAAGTTCTTTAGATTTCTAATATATATGACTAGAGAGGGTTTGTTGGTGTTTATTGTTGTTTAACAGCAAAAGGGGTGGCTGGAGAATTGTGATAGGAGGACAGAAAAGCGCTCTCTTTTTACACGTGCAGAATGTGGCACATGTTCACAGTTAAATGAAGGCTGCTGCAAAAATGAAAGAAAGGAAGTAGTGTAAATTAACAGAGAAATGGTAAAAAAATGAATGCTGCAAAGGATGTGTATCTTGTTGTCACACAGAAAGCATTATTAACAGCTAGTGTTTGTAATTTAAACAGAGTGCAGTTAAGAGAAGTGAGCAGTGAGAAGGGTAGGATCATAGAAATATCTTTGGGATGTTCTATATGTTTAATGTTGCAAATAACTATTTTTTTATATTAGGCAGTGAATTAAGGAGAATTTTTTATTATATTACTAATTAGGGAGAATGAGATATTGGTTCAGTTTAGAAGCAACAGCCACAATGTTTCCCTCAGCTAAGTAATTACAGCCAGGAAGTAAACACCATAGTTTTCTGTCTGAAAGGTAAGCCATAACTGTAACACATTTAATGTGTTACTTTAGATTACATGCCTTAAAGGACAGCAGTTTATGTAGTAATGCACGACCTCAGCATCTTTCTAAAAACAAGATGGAGAAATTCTTCTTGGTCTAAAGAAATTCTTTCTATTTTATAGGGTTACCTAAAGAAAGTAGGTGTAGAGAGAAGAAAAATTAGTATAAGAGAACATAGCAGAGCTCAAGGAATTTAGTTCAACATATGCATTCAATACATGCTATTAGAAACGTATCCCTAAGACATGAGCATAGGCGCTGGAGTGCTGCTGATGACTGGGGGAGGGGGGAGGGTGAGAAGGGCACTTTGTGATCTCAAAAGGGCATTTTTTTAAAACTATTTACTACCACAACATAAGTTCACTTAGGGGACATTTTAAGCGTAGCCAATTTTCCTTTTGGTACTTGAATTAAACATTTCCTGCTTGGTCTTACCTATCCCATGGCTGATAATTGTACATTAGCCCTAGTAAGAATAAAGTACAGTTTTGTACCTACCATAAATGTAGATGTTCGAGGATCCACATTGCTGCAGTCCTAACTATTGGGGTAGTCCGCTGTCCAGTCGGCCCGAATACCAAAGTATATGGCTGACGTCGGTCAGGGCGCATTAGACTGACGTCAGTACGTCAGGGTACTAATGCGCATGACCGACGTCATATCCTCAGTCTTTTCTTGCCCCAGATGTCAGAAGACCCTGAAAAGATAAGGCCAAAACCAAAAACTCCAAACATACCTGCACCAAAAATATATACAATATATACAAAATTACCAGAATATAACCTCACCTACACAACCACCCCTAAACACAGAGGGAAGGAGGGAGGGTAATTGGACTGCAGCAATGTGGATCCTCGAACATCTACATTTATGGTAGGTACAAAACTGTACTATGTTCTTCATTCCACATTGCTGCAGTCCTAACTATTGGGTAGAATCCCAAAGCAGAGGTAAGGAGGCTGGCAAATCATAAGGAAGCAGGAACTGACAACATGCCTTGCAAAATAGCTGTGGCAAAACCAGCCCTAGACTTAGAGTAGAGAGGAAGGTGATAATGCTTAGAGAAAGTATGCACTGAACTCCAAGTAGCTGCCTCCAAAATATCCTTAGTTGCCACCCCCCTTAGGAATGCCGTTGAAGTGGCAGTAGCCCTAGTGGAATGAGGCCTAATCCCAGCTGGAATCTCCTTGCCATGATGGGAATAACAAAATGCAATGCAAAACCCAATCCACCTAGAAATAGTTTGTTTTGACACAGGCTTGCCCTGCGAACCCAAAGCAAAAGAAACAAACAACTGCTGAGACTGCCTAAAATCCTTGGTCTTGCTCAAATAATAACGCAATTGCCTATGTACATCTAAAGTGTGCAAAATCTTTTCCCCTTTATTTTGGGGATCTGCATAAAAGTAGGCAAATGAATAGTTTGGTTTAAGGCCACACTAGAAACCACCTTAGGCATAAAGGAAGGATTAGTACGAAGATACCCTATCCTTATGAAAAATCAAAAGGCTCTACTGCCATAAGGGCCTGCAATTCAGAAACCCTTCTTGCAGAAGTAATGGCCAACAAAAAAGCAGTCTTCCATGACAAGTATTTCAATTCAGCAGTAGCCGCAGGCTCAAAAGGTTGTAGAGTAAGTTTCTCCAACACAAAATTGAGATCCCAAGCAGGAGTAGGAGCTCTACGTGGGGGTCTTATATTCTTTGCCCCTCTAAGAAATTGCTTGAACAAAGGCTGCGAAAACAATGGTGGGTCACAATCATAGTGAGCTGAAATTGCTGCAGCATGAATCTTAATGGAAGAGAAAGACAAACCTTTGTCCAATAGCTCAGTAAGATATTGAAGAGCCACACTCAAATTAGGCTCAGAAATCTCCAAATTGTTTGCTGCACTCCAAAATAAAAATCTCTTCCATTTTTCTCGCACACTTTCCTTGTACTAGGTCTTCTGGCTTCCATAATCACATTTAAAACTTGTTGAGGAAGTTGAGACCTGCTGTCTTTCAAAACAGAATATGCCAGGCTGTTAGATGAAGAGATTGAAGCTTGACATTGAGCAGGTGACCGTCCCTCTGAGACAACAGGTGTGGAATCAAGGGTAAAGGCCATGGAGGCTTCCTTACCAGACTCCTCAGTAATGGGTACCAGTGCTGCCGAGGCCAATCTGGAGCTATTAAAATCATCCTTGGCTTGTCTTGTCTGACCTTTAGAAGTACCTTTGGGAGAAGAGGCAGAGGTGGGAAAGCATACACATGAAGATTTTTCCAACTGAACGAAAGAGCATCCACTTTCCAAGCTGTGTGATGAAACCTCTTTGTGCAAAACTTTGGCAGCTGATGGTTTAGTGGAGAAGCGAACAGATCTATGTCTGGAGTTCCCCATGACACTGTCAATTTTTGAAATACATGAAGATCCAGTTTCCACTCGTGGGGATCCATGATTTGTCTGCTTAACACATCTGCTAAGGAGTTCTGTGCTCCCGGCAGAAACCTTGCCTGAAGAGTTAGTTGCAAGCTGAGCGCAGTCTCCCATAAAATCATTGCTTGCCTGCACAATGGGTAAGAATGTGTTCCCCTTGTTTGTTGATGTACCACATGACAGTTGTGTTGTCTGTTAGAATCAACACCTGCCCTGGAAGAAGTAACTCCTTGAAAGCCATTAATGCAAACTGGACTGCTAACATCTCTTTCATGTTGATATGTAGATGCTGTAGTCTGGCAGGCCACTTGTCTTGTATCCACTTTCCATTTAGATGAGCTCCCCAAGCAATGTCTGAGGCATCTGTCGTTAGAATCTGACTCGCCTCTGGCCGGGTCACAGAGAGTCCCTTGTTTAGGTGACATTCCTGAGCCCACCACAAAAATTCCTTTTGAATGCAAGGTATTATTTGAATGACAGTGTCCAAATCCTGGCAGTGCTGTGTCCATACATTTTGAGATACCATTGCAGCTTCCTCATATGCAGTTTGGCATTGGGAAGCACCAGAATACAAGATGCCATGAACCCTAAGGCTTGAAGGACTGTCCTTGCAGTCAGCCCGGACTGAAGAGATAGTTGATGGAAGTAACTGGAAAGATTCTTTTGTTTGTCCGGGGTTAAAAAGGCCATCTGGGCTGCTGTATTCAGTCTCACACCCAGAAAGCACATGTCTTGAGAGGGTACTAGACTGGACTTTATTTCGTTCACAGAATACCCTAGGCATCTTAGCACTGCTATGACATAATCCAAATGCTGTAGAAGGTCTTCCTTTTCTTGAGCTAGAATCAGGCAGTCGTCCAAGTAAGGATAGATTTGAATTCCTTTTAGCCTGAAGTAAGCTATCACTGGAGCCAGAACCTTTGTGAATACTCTGGGCGCAGTGGATAAGCCAAAGGGCAATGCAGAGAACTGATAATGAGAATTTCCAGCTCGAAAACGCAGATACTTCCTGCAACTTAGTCTTATAGGCACATGAAGGTAAGCTTCCTTGAGATCTAAAGTTACCATCCAGTGATCTTTGCCCAGCAGAGGTAAAAGCTGTTGTAACGTCAACATTTTGAACTTGGGAATGTCCAGATAAGTGTTGAGGATAGATAAATCCAAAATTGGTCTCCACGTGTTCCCCTTCTTCGGTACTAGGAACAGGCGAGAATAAAATCCTAGGCCTCTTTCTGGCACAGGAACTGGCTGAATGGCCCCTATTTGGAGCAACAGAGAAATCTGCTTGTGAGCCTCTTTTCTTTGTAGAGGAGGAATGTCTGGCATGCCTTTGAAAGGAGGCAAGGTATGGAAATAAAACCTGTAACCTTGGTGAATGATATCCAGAACCCATCTGTCTTGGGTAATTAAATCCCAATTTTCCTTGAAAAGAGACAGCCTTCCTCCCAAAGGTGCTGCCAGGCGAGAATGTTCTGGCAGCTGAAAAGGCAGGTCATTGGGTCTGCTTACGAAAGGACTGACCCCTGCCCTCACCAGAAGTCTGAGCAGGGGAACTCCCTGTCCTAGGCCTAAAAGAACCTTGAGCTCTGCCCCTGCCACGTCTAGACCTACCCCTAGACTGGGAATCATAAGCAGGATAAGTCCATCCCTTAGTAGGCCAATTTCTACTAAACTTCGGAGGCTGCACCTGCAAATAATCCTTAACAGTTTGCATAGACTTAGCCTTGTCCTCCATTTTCTTTAAAACTGCTTCCACAGGCGAACCAAACAACACATCAGACTGCAAAGGAGCATCCAAAATCCTAGTTTTAACATGCTCAGCTAAATTCTGATCTCTCAACCAGGCATGCCTACGAAGAACAGAACCAGTGGCAGCCACCCTCGAGGAGGCCTGCACAGCATCAAAACCACACTGCAAGGAATGTTTACCCACCTGTTCAGGCACATGAACTAAATCCTGCAACTCTTTACACTCAATACCTTCTGCCAGAGCATCCACCTTAGATTTCAATTGTGAAAGGAGGTACTTCTGATATTTTAACATGTGAAACTGACAATTCAACGCCCTCATGGCTAAAGTGGAAGAAGTATACACTTTCTTTCCCCATCTATCCAAAGCCCTTGCCTCTTTATCAGGAGGAACAGGATTTTTAACAACAGAGGCCTTCACACCTTTAGGCCCCTGAGAGACGGTTTCCGGGTCTGCCCTAGGACTCTTAAAAAGATACTTATGAGCTTCAGGCACCCTATAGTACCTATCTGGTTTAACTGGGGCAGGAGGCAAAGAATCAGGATTCAGGGAAGCCTCTGCAAAAACATCTTCCACCACATTCAGAACAGGAGGTATAGCTAAAGGCCTATGCTGGGGTAAAAACAAGAATTCCCTAAGCCTCTTCCTGGAATCAGAGTAATCTTGACCTTCCCATTTAAAATGCTCCCTCATGGAATGCAGAGTCTCTGAAAATGAAAAATCCTCAGGAGGAGAAGCTGAAGGAGTAGAATCATCCACATCAGAATCAGAATAAGGAGGATACTCCTGCAAGTCTTCAGCCCGAACATTGCTCAAAACTCTCAAACTCAGGTTCCACCCTAGGCCTCTTATCAGGAGGGGGCATAGAACCTCTAATCATAGTAATCAAATCCTCTGCCATTTTAAGCATATGTTTCTTAGGCAAAGACCCTGAAGCACTAGGAGAAACCCCCACTGAAGCTAAACTTGGCCTGCCTCTCAAAGAAGCCTTGGAAACAGAAGGGAGGCTCTAACCACCTTAGGAAGAGAGGGAAGAACAGCCACCTGAGAAGCCCCCTCAGCCTGGCCTACTTCCTGAGAGGATACATCCTGTAACAGTAAAGTCTCTCCCTGAGACTCCAAAGAAACACCTGGCAGAACCTCCGGCTCCACTGAGCCTTCTAAAGAACCGACGTCAGGGACTGTCGGTTCTTCTACTCTAGGCTTTGCTGCTTTGTCCTTGCGCTTTTTGGCGGCCGGAGCATCCGACGGCATTTTATAATTACAACGCTTCCCAAAAACTAACCTGGCACAGTCCAACCTTCTCTTAATAGTGCGTTTGTTAAATCTAGCACAAGAGCGGCATCCAACAACGTCGTGCTCAGGCCCTAAACAAGGTATACACAAAGTATGGTAATCCCTATGAGGTATCTGTTTCCCACAAGAAATACAGTTATTCACTTTTTCTGACATCCGGTTAAACACTGAGGCAAGAAAAAACCAAAATATTCCCCAACGGGGTACTTAGCCAACTTTGATTCGGTCTGAAACTCTGACTTCAGAAACTTTCAGAACGCCAACCTGCACTCGCAAAATTGCTTCTGCATCGGACCATGCGGCAAAAAAGACTGAGGATATGACGTCGGTCATGCGCATTAGTACCCTGACGTACTGACGTCAGTCTAATGTGCCCTGACCGACGTCAGCCATATACTTTGGTATTCGGGCCGACTGGACAGCGGACTACCCCAATAGTTAGGACTGCAGCAATGTGGAATGAAGAACATCTGTGATCATACCATAGATAATTTGAGGGGACTTGTGTAAGGGATGCAGCATTTAGGAAATGCCTCTATCCATTAGTGGCAAGAGGGGCAAACCTGGAGTTCATTTTCTATTACCCATCCTTAGATTCAAGTTACATTTTAATACTGACAGGGATGAGCTTTGTTTTACTTGAATGGATAGCTTGTAACACCCTGCCGTTCCAGCAGCAGCCCCTTCCCAAGCCACTTCAGTGTTCCATTACTTGGCTATTTCTCCTCAGTTACCATAAACACTGCCCAAACCTGTCAGCGTGAATACCGTTTTCTTATTTACTTCTACAATTATTACAGAAACTGAAATAAAACAGCACAACCACTGAGCCATTTGCTAAACAAACAATACAGTCTCACAATGAAAACAGACTTAGCATGAGCAGTAAACTTCTCTGTCTTTGAAACTCACATTCATTGAAAGGGCATGAAAACCCACATTCATTTTGTATTTGGCCAGTGGAGGACTAGGCTTACTTCTTGGCTGTTTTAAATTTGTAGTTTTGAATAGTCTTCTAGTAAGCAATGAAGCAACATGTATGAACCAATGACGACAAAAATACCCATTTCAGAAAAGGCCACTCAAACGTCTGTCATTACAATCCACCAATATCAGTAAATATGCAAAATCTCTGTAGACGTCATCTAAATAATTCCACATTAAATGGATTTATAACTAATGAAGTTTCGTGTACAAATAAAGTGCCCGTTGCCCTTGAAGAATAAATTGCCTATGTTACATTAAACCAGTGATCATCAAGTCTACCTCTCAGCATAGGAATGGAAGTCACCCTACGTGACGTGAAAGGATTGGTGGTGGCCTATGTGGCCACATCCTAGCAGGAGACACAGGATCCTCTTCTGAAAGTAGCCTAAAGGGATGTCCCATCATCTCCCAATATCAGTTGCAGAGGCTGGTGTTATCTGATTTCCATCAACAAACGCCTGCCCCTTTCCAGTACTGTGAAAGGCACAAATTACCAAGTCACAGAAGTGTCAGGTCCTGAGCATCAGGCCACCAAAGACGCAGCTTGACTACAGTGTCAACCATGGAAGTGACTTATTGCTGGGTTTTGTCTTTTGGACTGGTCTGACATTTGGCAATGACCCCCTGCCCTATTCCATTCAAGTACTCTTCTTCTTTTTGTTCCATTCCTCATACCTTGTGCATTGTCCAACTGTCCTTATGTTCAGCTGCCTACCCCCTTCCAGTCTGTGTCACTCCACTGTCATTCATATCTTTTGTGTATATGCCACCATGTCTATTTCTCTGCTCGTGGTTTATATAGGTTAGTCTTGCTCCTCTATATGCTGTTCTCCCACTTTCCCAAACATTCTTCTTGAGCCACCCCACCACACCTTCTTCTTTATATGTTGAAAATGGACACCTCTACCCAGCAGCCTCCCCTATAGTGACATATCAAGTTAGAACATAATGACATACATTTGCGTTTCAGACTTTCTACCCTTCCGAAAATTCCTGCTAATGCAAAACCTGTTATTCTATCAACTTTCTAATTTTTAAGACCAATATTTAAAAATTGTCCCACTTTTATTTATGGCTTTGTCCAGATTTTTTCCTGTAAGAGACTGAGAGGTATGATAACACCACAGCCTGCACCGCAAACAAGAGCTGAAAACAGTTTCATCACATAAATGAGTAAACCATCTGAATGAATAAACAAGCTGGGTACACACATCTCATGATTCTTAAAAGTGTTCCTCTGATTTAAAGTTTCTGTCACCATTAAACTATGAACTGTCCATACAGTCCTAGGAAAGGATGAACCTTCCCCCAGTGACCATGGTCCCCAGGCCCCATGACCTCAGGGTCTAACTTTATTCTTTTTACAGACACTGAAGGCTACATACAGATTATGGAGAGTTTACATTTTTAGATTTTTTTGTATAGGCTGTCAGAAAATTTATGAAGAGTTGGCACCAATACCATGGAATAAAACAGTAAGTCATCTGACTCCCAAATATAAAAGTTGACAAGGACCCTGCTGCTAAGCATGACGTACCTGTCCTAAAACAGAATACTGGTTCCTTTTACTGCATAAGTACACTAACTGTATTTTTACCATACACCTCCCATTACTTTTAATCTAAAGCTCTTGCCATCACTAACTGTGCACTATCCATTTTTGTGGTTTGATGTTATTTGTCAATGTTTATTGCTATATGAAATTCTTTGATCTCTCTCACACACACACACACACACACACTCTCTCTCTTTCTCTTCTGCTTTAAAGCACACATTCACACACACAACTTCTTTCGTTTCAGTTTTTGCACCTGCTAAACAGCAAAAGTGCTGCTTAGCAAGTGTAAGATAACATCTCGATCGCCTGTCACTCTCAGACACACATACATTCTTGCACACATGCACTCACTTTTTTATTTTAATTTTTTTTTCTTATTTCACACTCGCTAAACAGCAAAAGCGCTGCTTAGCGTGCAGAAAATAATGGAGGACATTACTTTTTTATTTCAGTCAAAGCTCCTTCAAGGACCAGCAGGATAACCTCTCCTAGCTCTGCATCAAAGGCTAGTTAGGAAAACTATGACAGAACAGTGAAAGAAGCTGCACACCTAAGCACATCCTTGTTCCACAGCTTTAATAGTGTCCGCTATTCTTGTATTATTATTATATTATTTTCTAACTGCAGTCTTTAATGATTTCACACTAATTTGCCAGTATACCATAATTTTATTTAAAAAAAAAAACGGATCAAAAATAAGAGGCAAAAATTTGGTCATTTTGTGAAAACGGTACAGTTCAGAGGCGTGCGGTCTGATGTTACTTGCTGTTAAATCAAGTCAGCTTGTATGTGCACATGTATTTCCTGAAAGCAGATCTGTATCCACAATGCACAACTAATAATCATAAAGCAGCTTAAACCAAAAATGAAAGACTACAAATGGGTGAACGGTTGCCTAAAAAAGACTGCCAACAGACTATAAATACTGTAATCAGCCCTTTCTTTTGGGCAGTCTTCTTTAGGCAACCGCTCACCCATTTGTAAAATAAATTTACTGTATTTCAGCAACAGCCAACCTCTTAACAATACATCAATGAATTTCGTGAGGGAATAAGCCACCTGCAATCTCCACACTGAAGGCTTCATTCCCATTTCCTGCTTAATTAAGTTTTGACTTTGGCTAACCACAGCCCACAAAGAAGAGTTCCAAAAAGTTAATTACTGGACTTACCAGAATTGTTTGGATGCAAATGTAAAGAATAATGAATGTAAGGACAAGACCTCAAGACGTCTGAAAATAAAGGTAATGTTTAGTTTTTTGCAAAGAGAAGAGCAAAAGCAAGTATGTGAACGTCCAACAATGAGAAACACACTGCAGGCAACACTAGCATACAAAAGTTGTTCCACACTTCAAGGAGAGGCATGGGAAGGACAAATGAGCACGGACATGAAAAATGGGAGTATCTATGCATTTTTCCTTTAGAGTGCAAATTGAGCAGTGCGATGTCAGTTTGGGAGGAGGGAACATCAAGCCAAGTACAAATAGTTTACTGCAGTCCTGATGTCAGCAATTTGGAGACTACAGCAAGTTTTGGCACAGTACGGGTAAGGCTCAGTACTTTCCCTGTAAAACATTTGGATTAACAACAGTTTCAAAATGCTGCATTGTTAGTCGATTTTAACAGGATCGGAAAATGGGGACAAAAAGTGCAGAAATGTTGAGCATTTCTGAACAGAATCCCGTTGTTCTCCTTTAAAGACACCACCACCATAGAGTTTTGTTCTGCCACGGGGGCTAGACAAGACGGTCCTGTAAAAGTGTGTGGGGGGGTGCTCCCTCCCCCTCACTTTATGGTTCCGGCATCCATGGACATGAGCAGCATTCCTATGCAGTAGAGCAATGATGAGTTTTTAACACTGGTATAAAAAATATGAATTCAACCATATGATATGTTAAATTTGTGATCAAAATATCCATTGGTAACTGGCATTTCACTTCTAATGCACATAAGGAACGCTACATACAGCATTTTAATTAGCAATTGTGTCAATAGGGAATTAAATCAGTAACTTAATTTTCAATAGCCAGTTTTCAACTATGTGCCATTCGATGACATTACTTTTTACTGATGCTTCATTTCCAGTTTTGTTCTTAAGGGATGTGGTCTTTGATGTTATTATCTTGGATCACAAAATTACATGCATCTTGGCAAAAGCTATTAAGATTACATTCTCTAGAAGAAGAAACATTCCCCTACATATAGGTGTGGTCAGTTAGTAGCAAGCAATTGTGGGATAGCCAATTGTGGTGTGGTCAGAAAAATGAGTCAGCTGGTAAGATCCTAAGGCTAAAACATAAAAGGGGAAATTCAAACAATACATATGACTAAAGGGAATCTACATCAGTTCAAATGTAGATGTAGATTTTCATAAAAATAGTGATGTCTGAGGCAGCTTCCCCAAACAAGCAGCTCTTGGAGTACTTGAACACTGTTTTGACTCTACTGTCAAATTGTAATTGTATGAGCATTTTCTCCTTTCCCTGATACTATGCATCTGTACAGTTAATTGAGGAAGTGAAATTCCCCACAATTGGAGAATGCAGGGGAGAGTCCTGCAAAAAATGTTTTATGATTTCCTGATTTTCCCAGAATATTATGCAAGTGTATGTCTGCAGTTTTTATAATGGATCCACAGCAAAATGACAATGATTTCTATTTTCTTCACTTGTAGAAATTTCCACTTACAAAAAGTTAGCAGTCTGGATAACCACAAACAGAAGTACAGTCGATCCTGTTATAGAAGCTGCACAAAATTTTCTTCTTTAATTTAAATGGATGTAGACTGTAGCATGCCCACGATGTTTACTTCCAGACTGTTTTCTTTAACCATAAATTTATATACCTCTGAATCAGAAAATGAGTGCAGCAGTGAGAAATCCAGCAGCTTTAAGTGCATAATAAGAGCTTTTAAAACTCTGATCTGATTCTTAATACTGCACATTTTTCTAAGTATTAATAGATATTCTTCTCCCTGAGTACTAGCAAGTATGATGATTAACCATATGAGACTGACAAAATATCTGCATTGCAACCAGTCAAGCCTACAGTGGCCTTTTCAGGTCTGGCTTCCTTAACTAAGTGATTTACCAGCTAATAATGGGTAATATTAGAAAGGGCAAGGGATAATTAACAAAATGATACTCAGACTGTTAATGCAAGATGTCCCACAGAACAGGAATTAATCACTTTTGCCATTTATTCATATTTTCATACTATGTTCATATTTTCATAACAATATGCTGGAGACACTACTGATGTAAAGGACACTTCTTACTGATAATATTGCTATTTATACAGTTTTAATAACTTTTACTGTTTGCAAAATATTTACCTTTGTTTATCTAATGTTTGTAAAATGTTTTTTTTCAAAAAATGCTGTGAAACACAAGGATGTAAGTAGGCTGCTACAGCCATGACATTCTACACCAAATAGATGCTATAGAGTTAAACAGTGTGTGTGTGTGTGTGTGTGTGTGTGTGTGTGTGTGTGTGTGTGTGTGTGTGTAAGGCTAAATGACAGCACTGCCAACATAATTTATTTAGTAATAGATGCATACTACTGAATTTAAAAGTATCACCACATTTACTGTGATTCTTACCTTTTGTATGCCACCGTTAAACTGATAGAGAATCTGAATAGTTCCACACTGATATCCAGGAAGAGGATAAGAAATCACAGACGAGGTCATATTCCCTTCAGGCTGATTACCTTTGATCATGCCATAAGATGCATTGCATATTGGGCAGACTGGCTTGACATTCAAGGCTTGGTTGATGCACTCATCACAAAATTCATGTTTACATTTGAGTGTTTTTTTCCTAAAAATGCTGTCTAAACAAATGGGGCAGCGGTTTTCAGTCTCATGTTCCATTGCTCCTGCTGCTTGTTGAAACTGTTTGGAAGATGAACCATCAATTTCCATCAGTAATCTATCACTGCCCTCTCCATTCAGACTACTAGTTGTGCCAACATCTGCAGCATGTTCAATATAACTCATTACATGCATTTTAGCAGACATCACATGGTGGGACAGACCCAAAAGGCTAAAAGCCCCATTTTTCTCCCTAAATATGACATGTGGGTTTTTGTTTTTTAGTTCATCAAATACTTGTCGTAATTTCTTTCCCTGATCATCAGGAACTTTGAGAGTTGTCTCAGTAATGCTTGTTGCAAATTTCTGGTAAAGATCAATAAAATATTGACGTGCATGTGTGGTAAAGTTTCTATTCAAACACAAGGGCTTGAAAAACACTTTCATATAGTTAGGTGATGATACAGATGGAGTGAATTCACATGATACATCAAATTTTTGTCCAAGTGCTTTAATTTCCTTAGAAAATACATTTTGAAGAATCTTAAAATGGTCGTACAAAATTATGGTATCTTCCTCTTCTTTTAATTCAGTGTTTCTCTTTCTATGTCTGGCACCTTGTCTTTTCTGACACAGTTGCATTTCTTCTACTACATACCTCTTTGCATGTTCAATTTCTTCTTTAGGCCCTTGCAAAACTAATTTATTTCCTTCTGTTTTGAAGAAAACTTTACCAAACTCTTGTTTTGCGGTCTTAAGCATTTCTTCATAGGCTTCAGGTTCACTACCTAAAGGAATAATTTCCTGAGACAAATAAAATGCTATTTTTCTTATACAGTCAGTAAAATATTTCTTTGCCTTGAATTCACAGCCTTGCTCATCTACAGGTATAAAAGCAACTGAGCACTCAAGAGCCGAAAGCACATGTAGTTTTATCTTTACATTGAAGTTTTTTTCTATATTTTCAATTTCTTTCTTATTTGTATTTAAAATATATTCACACTGGGCCCGTGGAACATTTATACTTTTCTCTAGTACAGTGTCATCATAAATTTCACTAACACTGTTTTCTGTGAAATGTTTATTATCCGACAACAGCTCTTCAAGATACTGATGAAACTGCACAATGTCTTCATATTCTCCTCTTACCACTGTACCATGTAATTTCAATGATGTATTTACATGTATACGTTTGTACATTTCCTGCAGTTGCTCTTCGGTGAATAAAGAGGAGTTCACCACAACGGATGTTTCAAGGAAAATCTGAAAAAAGTACATGGACAAGCATATATGTCATTTGATTTTTAAAAATATTTTACTGCTGTTAAAAGGATTGAATACTAAGTATTAAAAATGCTAGCACAGAAACAATAAAATAACAATGTAGCTTATAAATGACTTGTAATAAATGTATCAAAATCTCAGATACAGACTGAATAGTTTGTAATCACATATGCACAGCACAGGACATTTTAAGCAAAGCAATTCAAGAAAATATCAATCCATTGGGAAAAAGACCATCATATACATTTGTCTAAGTAGTGAGTATAGAGAGTTTCAAGAATATTAACAGGTGTCCATATAAAAAAAACATTTAATGTAGATGACAGCTATAACTGTTCTGAATGGATTACAAATTTTGGATTAAACAAAATTCAAATCAACAACTTAAACATTTCCAAACAAGAAATAAGCAACATTTAAATATAAATATAACCAAAACAATGTACATTGCATAAGTGTCAATGCTAAGGATGGATTACAACTCAATCTGTACAGCTCTTCCAGTAATATGCCACTCTTTTGTTAAGCTGTCCACTGATACATTGGTTCCCATGGCATCCTATTTACCTCCTGTAAAGTGCAGCCATGGACGACACTTATTTATGTTATGTTTGATGAGAGTTACCTTATATGCTGTTGTTTTCCATCTCTGATATTTCTTCCTAGATGGCATGCAAATCTTGAACATAGAGCTCAAATTCTATTTTTGAGGAGGTTTACTTGCTATTATTAAAATCAACATTAAAAGAAAGAGTTTTAATTTATCATTTGCTAAGTCCATCTCTGTCATGATGCACTACAAACAGCTCTCATTAAATCTTTTTTGTTTTTTAATCAAACATCTCCTATTCTAAAAGGTCCCAGTTCATTACACTGAAAGATGACATGTTCCTAGATCCCTTTTTGCCCCTCCATGTCCCCAACAAATCTCACTTATGCTTTATACCATTTTTCTCAATATATTTAGGGGGTAAAATACCTATGTAAGTATTTTCAAGTGAAAGTTCTAAATCCCCCAGATTTGGTTGCATATCGGGGAGTAGCACGCATCTCTTCCTGTGTTTCCAAAATTATTCCCTCACTCAGCAATTTCTTTACATGTTTTTACTTAATCCTTTCAGATACATCTCTGTATGTCTCCTGGTATAATTTGTGTCCACTAATTATCAGTCCTTTCAAATATACTGTATGAGCCTTGGGTTCACTCAGGAACTCCACCAACTGAGATGACTGACCTACTAGAATACTGTTGATAATAATTTATGAGAGTCTTGTCTGGAATCCACAGAATCTAATCCTGTCCCCTGCTCTTTAAACCTCAAATTACTATTTTTCTCTACCATTTTGTTGCTACACTGCTCTTCCTCTTGTCTTAAGGATCAAACCCTATGAATGAGATTTCCTGATGCTAATTCCTGATTTAGCAGGGCAGCACACTGGTGCAGTGGATAATATTGTCACCTCACATCAAGAGGTTCTTCAGTTTAATTCTTCTCTGGGGTGCCTTCTCTGAGAAGTCTGCATGTCCTCCCTGTGTTCGAGTGGGTTACCTCCGGATTGCTCCCACATTCCAAAGACCTGCAGTAGGTGGACTGAACACTCTAAATTGGCCACAGGTGTGAGTGGGCGCGCAAGTGTTTGGTATTGAAGACCAGCCATGGCATGGCTAGCCACCGGGTGGTGTGAAACTTGGCTGTAGATGATAGTCACTGTTGAACTGACACCCGGACCCCATGTGCAAAAATGGGAAAAGGGGTTGTGAATGGACGGATGGATAGATTGATGGAATTCCTGATTTCACTTCTCATTACAATATATTGGGCTGCATTCTTCACCCTACCTAGAAAGGTTTCAGTATTATCTTCTTTGTCCCAAAAAGCCTAAAATGTCAGTTTCTCTCAGTAATGTGGGACACCTATCTAGTTAAGCACAACTTCCTTCCATCTTGAATTATATTTCTCATATTGGAACTGGCACCACCACTTTAACTGAGTTGCTTTATGATAATCCTGTATATCTGAAACTATCAACCTACCTACCAACTGTGTTGGCATTCTCCTTTTTTTCCTCAGGGCATACTGTCATGCTTACTGTCACAGATAAATTAGAGGATTCTTTCCTTTTCATTTTTTTTTCAAACATTGTTATTAAATTTACACATATGACAAAGGCAATCTTACATTTATATAAATGAAAAACTTACAAAATGATATAATTTTAGTTGTAAACAGTTTACATCACATAAACCTTGTTCCTGCTCTGCATATATTGTTCCCACAATTCCCATTTTTTCCTATGTAGTTTGCTCCTTCCCTTTTCTAAAAATCCCAATTCTAGTTGTTTTATCTCTGTCACTACATTTACTACTTCTAGTAAAGTTGATCTAGACTTTGATTTCCATTTTCTAGCAATTGTTTCTTTTGTCAGCCACCATTATTATACTAAGCAAGGCTTTACTATATCTAGGCAATTCCGATTCTGTAGCATAACTAAAAAAAAAAAATCTCACCAGTCAGTCCAATCTGCTCACCCAGCATCTCCAACAGTGCGGTCTGCAGGGAGTCCCAAAAGTCTACCAGCTCATTACACTTCCAAAAAATATGTCCTCAGCTACCTCTTTCTTGCCCGACACACCTCCAACATTTGCTATCCACCTGAGGAAAACTTCTTTAGAGGATTCTTTTCTTTAGTAATATTAAGCAATTTTCACCTGGAAGAGGCTGAAAGCTTCACTGGAGTACATTACTAATGGAAATAGAATAATTTTAATTGCTTGCAATTCACAATCTAAATCCATAACCATTGATGTTGTTCATCTGATCACTGCTGCAGTAGTCTAAGCTATATGGATTATGTCCATCCAAGAACATAACAGACAGCTTCTAAAGCTTCAGGGGCCTTCCATGCATCTAAACCATTAGTCAGCTTGAGGTGTGCTGATTAAAAGTCAGATCTGGGTGCTAAGCCCTTCAGAGTCTTCCTACCATCAAAGAGAATACTCCTTTGTGGGCTGTCCAGGATTGACGGTCAGCTAACACTGTTCCATTGCCGGGTAGATAAGTTCCCTTTGGGAGAAAAACCTTAACTTTATTTTTTGTGATCGAAAACTTACTTTTTCTGTAAAATATTTATATTTTTGCTAGGAATGTGTATTTATTGACAATCATGTGACTTTTGTTCACTTTTAAATGGGGTATCACTTTTTTATTTTTGTGGTAAAAAGTTGTTAAAATTTAGTAAAACTGCATTTTCTGTGGAGAAACTGATATTGTTTTACTTTCTAGGACTGGGGTAAGTGTTTAAAGTTTTTTATTTTTTTACAAATTACACACAGCTATTGCTGCTAAGCTTTCTCACAAATCAGGTACCTTTTTTGGCTTAATCATGAATCAACCTACCGGCTCCTCAGCTGTACCTTCATCCGCCACAAAAATAAATAGATTGTTAAGCAGCCTTTGCCATCACAGCAAGTTGATACTTTGACTCCGCTACAGGTGGTTTACTCTGCTGGGACCAAAGCTGGTTTCTCAGATCTCTTTTTGTTCTTGGGTCCTGCTAGTGTAATCCCTGTGACCTTCATGGACTGGGGGTTTAGGCATGTCCTCTGGGGCTGCTGGCGTGCCCTTGTCTGGAAGGGGAGAGAGTCTTGTCAGTACTGGGAGAAGTAGCAGGGAACGTCTCTCTGCTTAGCCAGAAAGCTATGCCCATGCCTAGGGAGATGAGTAGCAATTCTGGGTATGTTTCTTCAGGAATTCCTGTCAAAAAGAAACAAAGACTGAACATGTCTCTCCTGTCTCACTGACACCAGACAAGAGTAATTTACGAGACTTAGCTCAAGGTTTAGTGCATGATCTTGACCTTTCTTATATGGCTGGCTCTGTTAAAAGAAAAATGTAGTCTTCTATTCCTGAAGAGATTCAAAAGTTTGAACCTCAAAAGGAGTGTGAAAGGATAAATGATGTAATATAGCCACAGATTTCTGATTCGGATTCTTAGGATAGTGAGACTTTGGACAGTTCTGTTTAGGATTCTCTTTCACTGAGACTATTTCAAGAATGAATCAATTGTTTCAGTGGGAAAACAGTGACAATTCTCTGTCCCTCAGAAAATGTTATGATTTATTATAAATGGGATTTCCTGAATCTATTCCTCCTACTCATTTTGGCTTGGAGGATGTCTTTGTAGCAGACTGCAACTTCCCTGAATGTCAGTCTGCTGTTCCCCCAAAAAGCAGATTGATTATATAAGGCTCCTCAGTCTTTTAAATTTTTATACATTAAACCCACACCTGAGCCATCACCTATACCTTTAGTAAACCCAGCTACAGTTAAGCATTTTGTTAATACTAGTCCCTCACCTTCTGATAAGGATAGGAAGTCTTTTGATAGGTTTGGAGAGAAGTGTATGCTTCTGCAACACTTATTTTCAGAATTCTTAACAGTCAGGCTCATATACTGAGGTTTATCCTGGTCACCTGTGAGAATGTGAGGAATGTTTTGGCATCTGTTGCTTTTTAAAAAACATTTTTGTGTAATTTGGGGTCTACTGCCTCTGAAGTCATTACCCATGATTTAAAATGTGCACATGACTACTGATGCCACTTCCAGGGCTGCTGTGACTGGAACTGCTATGGGGAGGTTTGCCTTGCTGTGTTCACAGAACCTCCCACAGGATGACAAAAATAAATTATGGATTCTCCTTTAAATACAGAACTAAATTTTGGAACATCTGCTGCACAGATCATTAAAAAGTGGGATGCACAGGGAAGCTAATTCAAGGGATCTATCATGATTTTTCAGCCCTCCTTCTGCAAAGCTTACCAAGGGATTCCATGTTCCCTTGTCTATTTTCAACGAAAAGCAAAATAAACAGTCCCAGTAATCTGCTGGTAAGCATAAGTTTAAAAAGCAGAGGAAGGGAGGGTCCAAATATAAAGCAGGAATACCCCAAAATTAAAAGACAGTCTACTAAGTCTGAATGACTATATGAGGGACTTTCCTCCCCACTCCCACCCTGGCAGTCCTTTAATCCTTACAGAAAGTTTGAACCTCCATTTATCTATTTGGCAAAAGATTGTTTCACCACAGATGGGCCAAGAGAGTAATCCACCAAGGCTCTAGATTGCAATGGGAGTCTCTCCTTCCTTTTCAGGGACTTACTCCTCATCTGCCAGACCCAACTCTTGTTTTCCGTCCTGCCATCCAGAATATGCTAGCTCAGGGAGTGATAGAAGCTGTCCCTTCCCCCCAATTAGAATGATTTTATTCGAGGATGTTTCTGGTGACAAAGAAAGAAGAATCTCAGGGACCAGTTCTAGACCTTTCCTTTCTGAACCAGTTTGTGATGGCTCCCAGGTTCAAAATGTTGTCACTTTACAACTTGTTACCACATACTCCCATTTCACTTTCCTATTGGCATTGGATATAAAATAAGAATATAATCACATTCTTATAGATTCAGATTGCATGCATTTATTACGTTTTTTTGTGGTCTGATCAAATTATCAGTTCTCCGCCTTATGTTTGTAAACAACTTTGGAGCAGTGGATAACCCAAAGTATCTAGCTCTTGTGATACCTTACTGCAGACTGCAAAGTATTCACATTTTCCTTATTTAGATGACTTGCTTATCTTTGCAGAGTCTTTTTCAAAGTTTGAGAAATCACTCACTTGGTAAAGCAATCTCCTACAAAGAATCAGATCCTTCTCACAGGATTATATTTCTGGGGTGTCTGCTGGGCACTTCAGTTCAAACAGCTTTTCTTCCATAGGAAAAACAGATCTATATTTAAGTAAATTATTGAGATTTTCTACTCAGACTTCTATTTCAGCAAGGAAATTCCACAGGATTCTGGGTCTCATGGCATCAATGATATTCAACATACCTTTTGCAAGATTCCACATGAGGAAGTTACAATGGCACCTGAAATTTTATGGTCCCAGCAACAACATACATTAACTTCTGAATACAGAATGGAAACTGATGTTAAAAAGGGGTTAATTAGTAGGGCATATAAAATATTGCATGCTAACTATGGAAATCATTCAGGGGAAGTTAGAAAGGATTTGGATAACAGATCGGACATGCAATTAATACAGAAACAATGTGAAGATATATGTATGGCTCCCAAATGTGCAACAAAAGTCAAGAAGATTTAGGGTCTTTGTTTGGAAGTGTTTGCATACATATTTTTACACCCCAAGCAGACTCCCAAAGAATTTTTCCTCAGGTAGATTGCAAATGTTGGAGGTGTGATGAGGAGGAATGTGGTAATTGGGAGCATATTCTTTGGGAGTGTAATGAGTTGGCAGACTTTAAAAATTCCCTGGAGGCAGCAACTTTGTCAGAATTCTGGGTAAGCGGGTGGAGCCTAGATGGCCAACTGAAAGCAGTGAATTTTGAGAGCTCTATAAACTAATATAATAATGTAGGAACATTTTATTATTTTCAAGTTTAAAACATCAGAAATCTATAGATAAACTACTAAACTACATAAATATCAATTTTGGTGGAGATGCACAAAAAATTTCCTGTCATGTAACTTGGAGATATATTGAATTACTGAATATGAACAACTCAAGGAATTCTCATCCAGAAGCTGCATTGAAAAATGAACTGCAATTGATGACATCAACCTTACAGGAGCTATCTTTGAAGATGGATGGCTTTAAAAATTACTTAGAAAACCTCAAATTAAATTCTCAAAAACAGACTGATACCCATAAGGATCTATTACAGCAACACCATACAAAAATAACAAATATAGAGACTTCTCTAAATGACACTGAAGGGAGACTCAAAAGAGGAAGAATTCCAAAAAGAATTTCTGCTTAAACAGAATACATGGCTGCTTAACAAAACAGATGACTTGGTCTGCGTGAAAAAAACTGAAGGAGAAGACATTATTTCATTCTTAACCTGGATTCCTGAATTTTTAGACTTGAAAGAGAGACTTTCATTTGGAATTGAAAGGGCGCTGAGGAAACCTGCTTCTAACTCAACAAATACCCCACCTAGATGCATAGTTATAACATTTCTTTCATTTCTAGACAAGGAACTAATATTAAAATCTGCTTGGAGAAAATCACCCTTAAAATACAATCAAAGCCTGATAAGGTTTGACAATGATTAAAAACAGTCTGGCCAATAATAAATCTGTCGAAACAAAACAACAATAAAGCACAGCTGGCCAGCCAAGATAAAAATACTTTTTGCCAGTGAGATGAGAACCCTTAATGAATTAGAAGAAGCTACTATATTCATCAAAAATAACAACATAGTGTCTATCCCAGAAGAAATGGAATGGATGGCCCCTACTCTTAAAAGAATAAAAGAAACAAATCCTTGAACTGATGCTAGAAAGAAGAAACAAAAAAATGATTTTAAGATACGTGTCCCAAAAAAATAACACTTACAGCTACATCTCTCAATTAACTGATATGGTACATCACTTGTCATCTGTTTTTATTTAAAACGAAAAAAAAAGGAGGGTTTCTTAAACAACTGAGAAATGGGTTCAGCCACCTAGGCAACGACACATTTCCTTGTGGTACATTTGACTGGGGACATATGGCTGAAGTGACAGCTGCAGAGAAATATGGCAGTTTGCAAATTCCCTGTGGGCAAAGACAAGAATGTGTTATCATGCCCACAACTTCAATATCCAAATGCACAGGGGAAAAACAATGTCCATGGTTCCCAAGGGAACATGAGACAGCAGGCAATATTGCAGGCATCAGCAGCAGGCTGGCCAGAGGGCATGTCAGTGGCAGTAAAAATGCAGTGAACAATAGGCAGTGCCTTTATAATCGGTGTGTGTGGACCACTACCCCATTTCACAATGTCTAGGAAACATTACCTAAAATGCCTACTGCAGCATAAATGTGACTACAGTACCCTGCAGATTTCCTCTATGCTGTAGCACACTTCTACATATTGTAGTTACACAAGTATGTACTGTACACTGAGCACAACACTCATTACTACATCTGCCTCCATGCATTTGGTTATTAAAACTGTGAGCATGGCAGTGTATGCTTCTCTTTGTCCACAGGGAATTTGCAAATAGCCATATTTCTCTGCAGCTGACGGTCACTTCAGCCATGTGTCCCCAGTCAAATGTATCACAGGGAAATATCTAGCTGCCTAGGCACCTGAACCTGAAATATATGCATATACTGCTATAATGTTTTATATTATATTATATTACAATATTTTACCATCTTAAATATGCTATGAGTAAATGACCTAATCTAACTTAAATAAAGTTTAATATTGAAATTGCTGTATTATATAATATTGCTATTCCTGAACAAGTCTCTTCTACCAAGTTCCAAATACTGTGAACCTTAAATAAAACATAACTTTCATTTTCTAGTAAACTATTGATAAACACTAAATAATATAAAAGATTAATCAAAGTTAACAGTGTTTGCCTATATTTAAGATGAAAATGGTTTGATAAGTCTAGACAGGACACCTTCATATTACCTTATAATGAAACATCCCTGAAAATTATGAGTATTATTTTCATGAAATTTGGAATAGTGTTATTTGTAACAATGGAGTGTATCGGAAGTGGTGGGCACATATCCTAAGATCACATAAAGTAGAGGTGAAATCTGAAAAGATTTTTTTACCAGTAGTGACAATTTTAAAAGGTTTTAAAGGTCAATGTGAAGCACATCCCAGTTTGTGTCAATACATGAATGCCATACGTTTGGCCCCTTCGTTGCTAACTTGAATTTTGGAAAAACAAATCAGATGTCCGGACCCGCGGTAATTGTAATTCAATGTTGCTAGCACTATGTTGCTATGTTGTCCAAACAATTCTATGTCAGTGAAAAAAACAAGAAGCTGCATGGCAAATATTGGCATCAATGATTCTGTTTTCTATTTAGTGTACTTAAATTAAAAAATATTTTTTTTTAAGTATGATTTATTAAAATTTTTTTTATGTTTAATATTATAGCGTTTGATCTATGACCATTTTAACTTTTTATTGATTATTATTATTGGGAAAAAACAGTGAGTGAAGAATGGACTTATACATATATATTTATATATTTATTAACATTTATTTATTTATTTAAACAAAAATAAAAGAAATAGAATTATAATTTATTCAAGACATTACTGATGTGGATGGATCGTGGAAGTATTACACACTACACTAATTCATAATCCATAATATATATATATATATATATATTTTTTTAGTATATGTATATTGTTATAATTTAAGCCTTTTATGTGCTGTGTTTTTCTTTTTTTTTATCTGTTTTTTTTTTTTTAACAATTTTTTTTTTTCTGTTAAATATTGTGAAACAACTTACTGTTGATTAATCTTTATTTATATTTAGTGTTTATCAAATCAAAACTAGAAAATGAAAATGAAAGTTATGTTTTATTTAAGGTTAGTGGACGGACACCACCTTTTGGGACTCTTAAATATTTTTTTAGTGTTTTTACTCTTTCTTTTAGATGTTTCTTTTTATATTGTTTCTCTATGTTATTTTTACTATAATTACATTATTAACCAATTACATTTTATTCAAATTTAATTCATTCATTTTTAAAATTATACTATAAAAGGATGGCTTTTTTTGAAAGAATTTGTATAAGATAGGGCTACGATATGAGTTGGCTAGATGTGGAGAGAAAGAACTGTTGTATTGTTGTTGTATTTTTTTTTTTTATTTCATTAAAACCAACAATTGGTTTTCACAAATTATACCAGCTGTCCATAAGTTTTCTGTTTGTAATCATTCTTCCTTTGTTAAACCTCTAACATTTTCTAATATTATAATATCTACTTCACATTTATTACACCATTCCAGTAACCCAATCCTTCTTACTAAACTTTGTATACTATTCACATTAACTTCTAGAATTCTAAGATCATTTGCGCCGCTTCTTCTTAGTCTATATGAAATTATTAATTTTATCCATTTCCTTTCTTTTGGGCTTTTAATTCTAAACCTTGAAATTTTCTTTTCATATCTTTCACTCTTTTTCCAACAGAATTTTTCTTTTTAACTACTTTCCAATCAATATCCCCCTCACCAGTAATGTTTGCCTCAAATTCTAATTTACCATATTTCCTTTCTTTTGTTTCAGAGTCACGTATTGCATCATTAAACTTTGTTACATACTCAGTCTGTTCATCTTCTTGTGATTTTGATTCCATACTCTTTTCATTGTCAATTGCATTTCCTTCTACACATAATTTTTAATCTTGTTCCTTTTTATAATCTGCCAATAAATGCCCTGTCTGTTTACATTTATATCATTCCATTTCACATATGTTTTGCATTGTGACCATAGACCCCACATACAAAACATTTCTTTTTATCACAATTGCCCACAAAATGACCTTATCCACAAAAAAAATGTTTTGGTTGGCTGAATATCATACAACAGCTCTGTTTCCTTCTGCATTAATCATACTAGGACTGTGAAACATTTTGCCACTTTTTTATTTTCAATATTACAGCCCCAAACCCCAGTTCATAATCCCCTGTTAACCAGTACTTTTGAAATGTTTTTAACTTATTTACAAAAATTCTGCAATAAATGTTTAACAGTCTTTCTGTCCAGTCTCTGTTTGAAACTGAATTTTTACTTTCTTTTGTGTTTCACTATACGTCTTACTATACTCATTCCATGGATACATATCTTTTTTTTCATAAGTTCCCCAAAAAAAGTCTCTAGTCTTGTAGCAGTTTAAAAGAAAATGCCACAACACATCCCTTTTTTTACTCATAATGTCCCACATTTCATACCTGTACAACTCCTTCTCTTCTTTATTTTTTATACATTCTACAAACTTCTTTTTTCCCCCAATTCCTCAGTTCTTACATTCTGTCTTTTCTCTTCTTCATTACTTCTGCAAATGACTATGTATTTCTTCTGCCTTTTCTTTTTAAATCTTTTCCATGGTTTCTCCCTACAATAAATTGTTTCCACTCTACGGTTCACTTTCCTCTAGCAAATTAACCAGTAAACAATCCTGCAACCCTCCTGACTAGAGGGTTGTAACCATGACTCCAACTTGCGCTCACTCATTTTCCTTCAAAAACAGCTCTTTCTGAAATAAATCCACTGAATCCAGCATAACCTCTTCTGATATCTTCTCTGCTTCAGTCTTGCATTCTTCTCCGGAACTAGCATTCACCTCAGCTTCTTACTCTCTGTCCATCATGCTGCATCATTTCCCCAGTTCCCCAGCCTCTACTGTGCTGGGAACAGAATATACACAAGCACACGCTTGTTGGACTTACGAACCGCAAGTGTGGTAATGAGTATGGGTTCTTTATTTGTATTGTACAACTATTTACAAATTTACAAGGAAATACATTTTCATTACACAAAACTTTCCCTTCATTTCTAAACATCTCTTTATACACACACACACACATATATATATATATATATATTTTTGTTTTTTTTACACAGACACAAACACACACTTTTTTCCATAATTAACACTTAATTATCCTTATTACATTCAGTAAAACCCTTTTTCCATTGAACATCATTTAATTCAGTCTTTCATTCCAAATTATCCATATACTAGGAAATATGTTTTATCTAAACTATTAACAGATTTTTAAGATGCATCCATCTATTTCTCAATCCCTTTTGCCATTTTGCACATGAGATCAGGGTATCACTTCAGCAGTGACAATCATCTCAAGCTAAGGTTTACAGCACCAGGTGGCTAGGCCTATACAGCTAATTTAGAGTGTCTAATCCACCAATATTCTTTACCATATCTTCCATAAAAACATATTCAATCATCTCCATGTTTATCAAATTATAATCATGAAATAATTCAACAATTTTGTACTCTATTAGTTTTTCCCCATATTTTTTTTTCTTTTTTACATGTCAAAAAACATGTTATTTCTAACTCTCCACAATAAAGACGCATTCTCTTATGTATTTTTTATACGGTTGTTTCCCTTCACTGGCAACTTATTAACTCACAGTCTCCATAAGAAATCTTTATATTCAATATTTTTCTTACACCTTTCATTTCTTTGTTTTATAGCTTTTAGCTTTTCTTCCATTAAATGTCTCCATGAATTCACACAATAATTTTACAATATTATATTTTTATACCACATTTTCCTATTTTCTTCTATTCATTCTGTCTTTAATTTCATTAATTTTTCTTGATACATTCTTATATCTTCATTTCTCCATTCTCTATCTTTTGTTTTAATTGCATCCCATTCTCTTTTACATTTTTCCTTAAATATACTTGTAACTAACTTAGATTATTTTCCATTTATGCATAACAAAATGCCATACCAAAAATCTACACAAATTCAATGAAGTTCAGGATACTATTGGATTTATTAAACCCAAACCCTCTTTCTCCTTTTCCATATACAATCATTTTCTTTCTCTGGATATAATCTACATCCCCAAATAAACAAACATAATTTCAATAAACATTTTCTCTATCTCTTTTGGTATCATATAAACACTAGCTATATTTGACAATTTTCTTATACATGTTAGGATTTATCAAATGTACTTTTTTATTAAAGGACAATTTATACCTACCCCACATAGCACTACATCCTTTTAAATCTCCCAGTACTTTCTCTTATTGTTCTTTTATATATTTTTTCTCCAAAATCAATTCCTAATACTGACAGAAGGAATAAAACCTGGAAAAGAAAATTTATCTCATCTCCAAAGCCCTTATATTTTTCTTTAATGATGTTTAATTCACCTTCTCTCAGCTTTTCATCTTCATAGTTACATTTTTCATTTCTTCTCTTTTTTGTCTATTAAAATATCATCTGCATAAGTCATAATAACAGGATATATCACTCCCATTTCCTGTACATATCTACTGTTTTCCATTCCCTCATTAACTCCTTTTATCACACTATTCATTACCACTGTGAACAAAATACTACTCACTGAAAATCTTTGTTTTATGTCTCTATCCTTCCTAAACCATTTATTAATATTTTAATATTTGTATTGTCATACACTGATCCATAAATTTCATTTTTATACTACAGTTATATTTTTCTATTTGCCATAATGTCATGTTCTACTGAATCAAATGCTTTATCAATATCAGCTACTACTTATTTAATTTCATTTTTGCTTTTTTTTTTTACATCATCTACTGTTTCTCTAATTACCACTAATAATTCTAGGCTATTTCTTCCTTTCACTCCATAAATTCCTTCTTGTATATTATATAATTCAATTTATTTAATAACCTTCTTTGTAATATTTTCATAAGAAGCTTATAATCACGATTACTCAATATTACTGGTCTCCAATTTTTAATTTCATTCATTTCCCCCTTTCTTCCAAATAAATCTCAAAACTCCTTTCCACGTTTCTTCATAATTAAAAATATGATTTAACCATTCATTAAATCTTTTTATCAACATTACTTTTTGTCATTGTATTAACTTTAACATTAAACATTCTATGCCATGTAGTCTAGCTGCTGAATTCACATTTATCTCCCTCCTTTATAATCTTATGAAATTCTATTGTAGCTTGTTTTTCTATCTGTTTGTTTATTTCTTCTGTAAATGGCTTTACTTAATACTGTTCTCTCATTTTTCTTTCTTGGCATCCCTTTCATATACCTTACCACTGTGTTCATTATATTTGTCCGCTTTCTTTCAACTTTTTCTACTTATTTCATCTCTCTCATTATACCACTGTGTTCCCTTTACTCTTTTACTTAAATATGTTGACACAGCTTTTTTCCTTGATTTAATTTTCTCTTGATTTTTCTAATATATTTCACCTTTTCTATAACATTCTGTTTCATTCCCATCAAGGCTCCATAAGATTTTTTTTTTGCATTTCTCTATACACCTTTTTTCTTTTTTTGTCTTTTACTCTGTTCCCATATTAAAATTTTCTTGAAATACTATCCACCATTCCGAACAGTTTTTTTTTTTAAATCTCTCAATGTTACATGATCTTTCTAAAGCCTTATTATAATTTCTTTATCTTTTTCATTCCATAACTTTTCATTAACTCTCTCAATTCCTTCTATTTTAATATATTATTTGTTTTCATCTGTCTCAGTCCATATTGCTAAATGGTCAGAAAAACCTGTTTCCACTGTGTCTTCTATTACTTTGTGCATAGTCCTTGATATCAAGAAATAATTTATCCCCATTTTTAATTTACCTCTTTGATATGTATTTTTATCTAAATTCCATAGATTTAAATCTCCACATTTAATTTCTCACAATATTTTACCTGTTTTCATTTGTTTTATATCACAATTAAAGTCTTCCATTATTATTATATCCATATTCACCATAACATAATCCAATATTCTTTGAAATAATTTTCCCTTTCTTTGTATATCACATATGCATGTACTGCTATTAACCTATTCAGTTTTCTTTCCCACCTAAAATAAACAGATACTAATCTTTCCAAATTTAATCAAGGTATAATCTAATATATGTAATCCTTTCCTATATAATACAGCAATTCCTGAACATTTTTCATTCCCAAATTCTATTTATACTTCCCATCCATAATGTTTGTCTATTCTCTGTCTTCTTTACTTAATAATCTTCCAGTACTATTAAATCCACCTCATACATCTCACACCACCCTATGATAATGATCCTTCTTATCATGTTTTTTATACTATTAAAATTAATAGATAAGATCCTAGGATTATTTCTCTCTCTTTAACTTGTAGTACTTTTTATCCATTCCCTTTCTTTTTAACTTTCAGTCCTACATCTTGAAATTTTCTTTTTCTGTGATTGACCCTTTTACCAAGTGAATTTTTCTTTTTAACCATTTTTCCAAATTATTTATTCTCCATCACTAACTTATGCCCCACTACCTCTTTCCTCATCTACTTCTTGAATATTAACCACTTCTTCTTTATTTGGTTCATTATTTTTATCTCTTCTTGTACTTCCTCTTGCTGTAATTGTTCTCTCTAATGGGTATCACTCTCTGGTGTCTTTTCTTTCTCACAATCAAGCTATACATGTCCTGTCTGCTTACATTTAAATCACACTTTTTCACAATTTTAGCTTTATGACCGGTTTCCTCACACAAATAACACGAATAACATCTTTTTTTTTCACAATAACATGAATAACATCTTTTTTTTCACAATTATTTACAAAGTGTCTCTCCTTCCCCAAAAAAAATGTTTCAGGTTGTCTCCAGTAATTAATCACAGCCCTATTACTATCAATATTTATCACACTCAGAATGTGCATCAGTTTGCCATTTTTCATTTTTAAAATCACATTACAGTCCCATGACCCTATCCATAGTCCTCTACTATCTATATTTTTAGAAATATATTTTACTTCATTATAATAATTCCTGAATAAGTATTTCTTAACAATTTCTCTTTAGGTTTCAGTTATGAACTGTATATTCACTTTTTTACTTGTCTCAGAAAAAAACATCTGGACATACTTATTCCACGGATAACTTTCTTTTTTCTTTTCATAATTAGCTAAGAAAATTTCTAACACTTCAGTCCTCTCAAAAAATGTCACAAAAAGTACATTTTTTATTAAAATTAAAGCTCTAACCTCGTGTCCTTATAGCCAAGGGTACAATTTTGTCCCAAACTTTATACCTGTCCTTTTCCAACTCTTCCTTACCCTGAATCCTTGCAACAAACTTTCTCATTTCTACCTCCTCGAACATCTTCTCCCTTCTAACTTATTTTTGCTCACCAACAACCTCTGCAAATGATCTTTTCTGCATTTTCTTTCCTTCCTCCTGATGTACTCTTTCCATGTCATCCCACGATAATTCTCTCCCTGTGCATGGCTCAGTCTGTTCAATTAAGTCTTTCAATATCTCATCCCACAGCCCTCCCAAATCAAGAGCTGTAATTACAATTTCTTTATCTCAAACTTCTCGAATCCTCAAATAACGTCCTTTGGAACAAATCTTCCACATCCTCAATGCACTCTTTTCTTCTTTCATCTCCTTCACTATCTCTTTTTCTTCCTTCTCATCAACCAACATGAAGATGGCATTTGCCTCATATCCCTTTTGAGTGCCCTCCATGTTTGTGTACCATTCTCCCAGCTGCCAGTGCACTAGGACTGGAACAGATGTTCGCACATGTTAGCCACATGCACTACAAGTGCTGCATCGAATAGGGGAAGTTCCTGGATGCCTTAACCAAATTTCTCCTAGTAGTATAAACACCACCTTGGGGTCCCCCCCCCCCTGAAAATAGGCTATTAGCCTAGCAAGACTAACCTGGTCAAAAAAGGTTAAATAAATAAAACATGGTTTAGCTTTAAAGATCACGTGCAGCAGTTTTCATTTACACAAAGACTATCCAGAAAGGTTACTGTTTTCACAGAGCTGCAATTCACCTTTTGAGATTTGCAGATGCCAAGAAAAAGATGTATCTGAATACTTTGAGCTTGTTGAATGCTGTGTAGATCTACATCATCATGCTTAGTGTAATAATGAAGAGCAGTACAAGTTTCAGCCATTTCCTACCTATTCAGTCTTGTGAGAAACAAAAAAATACTTACCACTTTGGCCACTCAGAAATGCCTACACCTTAATGAATACACAAAGATGGGTTCATAATGTATTACCTTTATTTAAGGGGCTTCTACAACTGCAGTTTTAGTTTAAGATCCAGTAGATAGTTAGAAGAGCAAGGAAAAAAAAAAAAAAGAGTAGCCATTTCTCCTTGCAAACTACATGTCCTCTTAGCAGGGGAAATGGGTATGTCAATGTTAAATGGTGGTAGAAAAGTACAGTTGTGTACACTTACCATAAATGTAGATGTTAGAGTGTATTCACTGTTGCAGTCATTACATTTGGGTAATCTGCTGGCAGGTTGCCCTCAGTTGGCCTGATTAACAAAGTCTTGGGTCCTGTGTCTGTTCCTTCTTCCATGACGTCAGGTCATCAGGGGTATAAAACATGCAGCCGACGCCATTACATCAGTTTTCCTTGCCCCAGATGTCAGGTGCCCCCCAAAAGGGGAGCCAAATATTTACGTAATTAAAAACACAAAAATATACCTCCAAACAAAAGCAAATACACCAAAAAGGCTTTTAAGCACAGTAAAGGAGAGCAGAGGTATAGTAAGAGAAACACAGGGGGCTGGAGGGAGGGTAACCTGGACTGCAACAGTGAATACACTCGAACATCTACATTTATGGTAAGTGTACACAACTGTACTATGTTCTTCGTGTTTCACTGTTGCAGTCATTACATTTGAGTAGAATCCCAAAGCTATGGTTGGGAGGATGGATTTATACATCACTTGGACTAGCCTGCAGGACAGCAGTGGCAAAGCCAGCTCTGGATTAAGAGACTAAAGATAAATGATAATGCTTGGTAAACGTATGAACTGAGATACAGGTAGCAGCTTCAAGAATGTCTCTAGTACGGACACCCCTGAGAAAGGCTGTAGCAGTAGCTGCAGCCCTGGTGGAATGAGATCTGATCCTCTGGGGGATTAGTTTTACCATGGTGCATATAGCAAAAGTGAATACAATGGCTTATCCATTTGGAAATAGTCTGCTTTGAAATAGTCTTTCCCTCTGCCCCTGTAGCAAATGCCACCAGAAGCTGGTCAGAGTTTCTGATAGATTTCGTCCTGTTTAAATAACATCTAAGTTGTCTGTGTACATCCAATGAATGCAGAATCCATTCCCCCTTGTTCTGTGGACTGGGAAAGAAAGTTGGCAAATGAATAGTCTGATTAAGAGCCACACTGGACATCTCCTTAGGCATGAAGGATGGATTGGTCCTGAGGGCCACCCTGTCTGCATGAAAAATAATGAAAGGCTCCACTGCCATAAGGGCCTGTAATTCTGAAATCCTTCTAGCTGATGTGTTTGCTAAGAGGAAAGCTGTTTTCCAGGAGAGAAACTTTAAGTCTACAGTAGCAGCTGGCTCGAAAGGAAGGAGAGTGAGTTTTTCCAATACCAAATTGAGGTTCCAGGCAGGAGTAGGAGCTCTCCTGGGTGGTCTTAAGTTTTTGGCCACTCTGAGATACTGTTTTACCAGAGGATAAGAGAAGAGGGGAGGTTCTGTGTTGTACTGAGCTGAAATGGCTGAGGCATGGATTTTTATGGAAGAAAAAGACAGGCCCTTATGAAGCATCTCAGTTAAGTATTGTAAAATCTGAGGAATATTGGGCACTGCTGTGCTCATCCCTTGTGAATTCCAGGCACAGAATCTTTTCCATTTGTCAGCATAAGATTTTCTAGTACTAGGCCTTCTAGCCTCCAAAATGACATCCATCACAGGCTTGCTGAGGGATGCCAAGGGTGAATTTAGGTGATTAGCCACGCTGCAAGATTCAAAGTTTGGAGCAGAGTGTGCAGAATTTGGTTGTTCTGCTGAGACAGTAATTAGGGTGTCTGAGGCAGATGCCACGGAGGAAGGTGTGACACATTGCGCAGGAGCGGGTACCAGTGTTGGTAGGGCCGATCTGAGGCAATCAAAATAATTTTTGGTTTGTCCTGTTTGACTTTTAGTAGAACTTTGGAGAGCAGAGGCAGAGGGGGAAAAGCACACACTGATAGGTTTTTCCAGCTGAATGATAGAGCATCCACTTTACAGGCTTTTCTGTGATGTGTTCTTGTGCAGAATTTGTCCAACTGATAGATCTTTTGCCTCACCCCAGAACTATGTCCGGACTCCCCCATTTGCATGTCAACATGTTGAAAATCCGTGGTTCCAGTTTCCATTTGTGTGGGTCCATGAGGTTTCTGCTTAGTTTGTCTGCCAGGGTATTCAGTTTTCCTGGCAGGAACTGAGCTTGTAGCTGTATTTGATAGGTCAAAGCTGTGTTCCACAGTGCCATGGCTAGTCTGCAAAGGGGGTAGGAGTGTGTACCCCCCTGCTTGTTTATGTACCACATGACTGTGGTGTGGTCTGTCTTTATCATTAGTTGTCCTGGAAGAAGGTAGTCCTTGAAGGCTGTTAGTGCATTCTGTATAGCTAGCATCTCTTTTTGATTGATATGAAAGTGCATTTGATTTGGGCTCCATCTGCCCTGAATGCACTTCCCTGCCAGATGAGCCCCCCCCCAAGCATAGTCTAATGCGTCTGTAGTTAGGGTTTGGGCGGCAGGGGTGAATAGCAGCCCCCCTGTTTTGGTGGCAAGCCTCTGTCCATCACAGGAACTCTAGCTGCAGGCAAGGTATGATAGAAATCATTGTTTGTAGGCTGTGATAATGTTGACTCCATAAACTTAAGTACCACTGAAGTTTCCTCATATGCAGTCTTGCATATGGAATTAGAAGAATGCAGGAGGCCATGAACCCCAAGGCTTGCAGAACTTGTCTTGCAGATAGCAGGGTTTTTGTGGCCACCTGTTTGAAGTAAGTCACCAAATGAATTTGCTTTTCTGGTGTTAAGTAAGTAATCTGGGCAGTTGTATTCAAGCTTGCACCCAGGAATGTAATTTTTTGAGAGGGTACCACTTGTGATTTATTTTTGTTTATGGTGTACCCTAGACAAGTTAGAACCCTTTTCACAAATGCCAGATGTTTTAGAAGAATGTCCTTGTTTTCTGCCTGAATTAGACAATCATCCAGGTAAGGATATATTTGAATATTTCTTTGCCTGCAAAATGCAATTACTGGAGCCAGGCATTTTGTGAAAGCCCTGGGTGCAGTAGATAAGCCAAAGGGCATTGCAGAGAACTGGTAATGCAAGTAGCCTGCTTTGAAGCGGAGGTATCTTCTGCATGATTCTCTGATTGGCATATGCAGGTAAGTCTAGAGTTACCAACCAGGCATCTTTGCCTAGCATAGGAAGTAACTTTTGAAGAGACAGCATCTTGAATTTTCGAATGTCCAGAAATGTGTTTAGAGTAGGTAAGTCCAAAATTGGATGCCAAGATTTGTCTTTTCTGGGTACCAGGAAAAGTCTTGAATAGAAACCTTGCCCCTTTTCCTCTTCTGGTACTGGTTGAATAGCCACATATTCATGAGGGACAAAACTTGTTTCTGGGCCTCCGCCCACTGATTTGGGGGCAGGTCTGGCCATCCATTTGGGATTGGCAACATGTGGAAATGAAATCTGTATCCGTGGGATACTATGTTTAAAACCCATTTGTCCTGGGTTATAAGTTACCAGTTTCTTGCATGAAGTGCCAGTTTTCCTCCCAAAGGAGCGGCCAAAAGGAAAGTGCTTGGTTAGTGTAAAAGGAAGTCATTGAGACTGTTTACCATAGGGAGGTGCCTTGTTGCTTCCAGTTTTGGAGGAGGAGGAGGAGGCACCCCATTGTTTTGTTCTAGAAGTCCTTTGTGACTGAAACCTGGAGCCTTTGGAAAACTGTGTTTGACTTGAGTGGCTCTTGTAGGGACTGGAAAGGACCAGTTCTTAGTAGGCCAGTGCCTACTAAATCTTGGAGGTTGCACTTGTAGGAAATCTTTCACAGTTTGCATAGATTTAGCTTTATCTTGCATCTTTTTTTTTTTTAAGACTTCTTCAGCCTTATTACCAAAGAGACGGTCCTGTTGTAAAGGAGCATCCAACAATTTTGCTTTAACATGATCAGGCAGAGTTTGCTCTTTGAGCCAAGCGTGCCTTCTAAGCACAGAGCCAGTTACAGCAGCCCTGCAAGAGGCCTCCAAAGAATCAAAACCACATTGCAAAGTATGTTTTCCAACTTGTTCAGCTGAATGCAATAAATCCTGTAAATCTTTATTGACCACACAGTCAGAAATTAACATAATTTTCTGTTTAAGCAGTTCCATGACATGCTGTTGATATTTAAGTATATGGAATTGACAGTTTAAAGCCCTGATTGCTAAGGTTCCAGAAGTATAAACCTTCTTACCCCATCTATCCAGTGCCCTGGAATCTCTATCAGAAGGGGTAGGATTTTTAGCAGTAGAGGCCTTAATGTTTTGAAAAGGAATTTGTGGGAGTCAGGAAGCCTGTAGTATCTGTCTGGCTTACAAGGAGCCGAAGGCAGGGAATCAGGAGCCATACTAGATTCTGAAAAAACATCAACTATGTCTAGAACAGGAGGTATAGCCAAAGGCCTATGCTGAGGAAGAAGAAGAAAATTCCTAAGTCTCTTTTTAAATTCAGAAAAATCCTGACTTTCCCAGTGGAAGTGTTCTCTTAAGGCATGTAAAGTTTCCCCAGGGGGAGAAGCAGAAGGAATGGAATCTTCTGCATCAGAGTTCTCATAAGTAGGTATAGACACATCCTGTTCATTAGAAGAGTCAGAAGAAAAAGAATCCTGTTCAGAAGACTCATAATCAATATCTTGCCTAGGCCTCTTAGAAGTGGGGGGTGGGGTGACTACCCCTGATCAGAGTAATTAAATCTTCCGCCACTTTGATCATTTGTTTTTTAGGCATAGGGGTCTGCACATGCGGTCCAGGTGTTGGTTTTTTTGAAATAGATTTAGATTTTGGCCTTAGTTTTGAAGAAGGCATCGGTCTAATATATAAATCTGTAGGCCTGAAAACACCCTCAGAAGCCGGTGCCTGCACAGTGGCTCCAGACCCATCTAAGGTAGAGACAACCGTGGGTTCCATAATTGAAGTCTCTTGCAGCATACTGGACTCAGAATGGGTCTCAGTAGAGGTCTGTGAAACAAAAGTAACGGGTATCAGGGGCTACGAAAGCGCCTCATTGAGTATCAGTGAACCAGCGACTGGCTTAGGAGAAGTGTTGTCGTCAGTTTTGGACCTCGACAGTCTGTCTCTGTCTTTTTCTTTGCGTTTTTTAGGAAGTCCGGTAGTTGGATTACTAACCGACAACATTTCTGGATAATTAAAGCATGAGCCAAAATATTTTGAAGCAAAAATATACCACCGTTTAATAGTGCGCTGATTAAATTTAGCACAAAACCGAAAGCAAGTAGGTCAGGGCCTAGGCAAGGAATAGAGTACAAATGAAAATCCTTATGAGGTATTTGCTTTCCACAAGTAATGCAATTATTAATGTTTACTGACATCAGAAGGAGCAAGAAAAAGTTTCCCCAATGGGGTACTTAGCTTTATAGTTGAAGACTTCTGTTTTGAAACTCGAAAATGAAAATTTCAGGAGTCGGCCGACCAGCACTTGCGAACTGCTTCTGCTTTGGGCACCGCATGTTAAGAAAGACTGATGTAATGGTGTCGGCTGCATGTTTTATACCCCTGATGACCTGATATCATGGAAGAAGGGACTACAACCGACACAGGACCCAAGACTTTGTTAATCAGGCCGACTGAGGGCAACCTGCCAGCAGATTACCCAAATGTAATGACTGCAACAGTGAAACACTAAGAACATCATTAAATTCATGACTTAATTCAAGTTCTCAGGGAGCAGAAGCTTTCCTGTCTCAGCTTCAACCCCAACTGTGTGTTACAAAGGAATGCCCATCAGAGCTGCACCTCCAAGCAAATTACTGTGTCTGCCATGGCACTGAACTTCTCGGAATGGTGAAAATTGAATGCAGATGATGCATTCAGTCTTGTCAGTATGCACATGATCTTTAAACTAATACTTAACTCCAGATTGGAATGGATGCCTCAATGCATCCATCTAAAAAAGGAGTAAAATTCAGAGGAGTAAGCAGCAGTCTCATTTACAAGGTTTGCAGAGAAGCTATACCACTTGTGATTATCATTAAGATCAGTACATAGTAAAATGACTGTGGAATAATCCCTGAATGCAGAAGAGTTATTAGGAGCTACAAAACAGTTTTTCTTAGAGACAATTACAGTGTGATGGTCAGATATGACTAAGGAGGGGGAACAAGTGAGGTGGTAACAACTTGAAAAATGTTTGTGAGGACAAGATCAAGATCAAGGAGATTGCCCTGCTACCCACCAGAGAAGTTAATTTGGTCAACTCTATATGTATTTGTAAAGTCCAGAAATTTCTGGGCACATTTGTGGTAGGCAATAAATGTTTACTAGTTTATGTATTGATAACTGAAGTCACACGTAAGAAAGGTATTTGTGTTTGACTGTTAGCTTTTCCTGAAGGTTAAGATACTGTGCATGCTCTCAAGAAGAATTTATATTTGGCTATAATGTGACAATTAGTTTTATTGAATATAAACAGATCTTCAAGCAGCTCCTGATTTGTATATTATGAAATCTGGTGAGAGACAATGGAATTACAGATAAATTCAAATACTTCCCCACAGTTGCCAGTAGATCTGAATGCATGATAGGAATTATACCTTGGAATACAGGGAGTGCTATCAGTACAATGGAACCAAATTTTTGTAAATACAAAAATGCTGATGTCTAAAATGTAAAGAAAGGTCTCAAGTTCTGAGATTTTATTGTTTAGCCTTCTGGTATTCAGCAGTGCTACCTTGATATTATCCAACCTAGTGTTTGCTGTGTTGGGATGTCCATTAAACTCTGCTTAAAATGGAACTATGGGGGCAGCAAAAGTTTTAGTGAAAGATGCAGGCCATTCCTTGCAAAGCAATTCAGTCCAGTTAACATTTCATCCCATGCAGAACAGGCACTGGATCTCCCTACAATTACACCACTTTACTAGCCAATCATTGAAGCTGGTTATTGCATATTTCAATTCAGGCATCATTCTTTGCAATGGTAGAATGCTGCTCAGTGCAAAGGACTTGTCATCTTTGAAGACATGAGCAGAGAGTTCAGCGTCTATCTGCATCTCCCCCAGTGTGAAACACCTAAGATCATTCACCCATACATAGGCAACTATAAAGTCATAACTGTCAGGTGTGGCAAAGACATAATAGCCCTAGTAAAATCTTTATTCTTTGCACCAAGGAGGCAAGCAGATAGCAGTCGTCCTATCCTTTGCCAGTCTGGTAAATGTTGTGTCTGTATGTCTTACAATGGAATCAGCAATGACCAAGACATTTTACATAAGGTGGCTGAATGTGCAGGTAACTCCCAGTAACAACATGCGTGGGTCTTGATATGGGTGTGGTGTCATTATTTGTGCTACTTGGCTGAAGAAACCTAATAGGATGTCTAACACCCACAGCAGGCATAGACAAAGAATTTTCTTACAACCTCATCATGCGTAAGAATAATATTTTTATGTTGTAGTAATGTAGTGCGTTGTGGTGCTTTTTTTCTGACAGATGATGGGATGGAGAGATCAGCCTCCAACTTAGATAAACAGATGCATCTCTTGCAGGTGGAACCAGTATTTGTTAGACATTGGCTGTCAGCAAACATGAGACAGCTGCCACACTGCCTCAGAAAATCTAACGCTAATAGGCTGGGGCTCCATGGTTATAGGTACTGTTTTTCTTGGGTGGGGGGCACAATCATTTGCAGAAATTAACAGCTAGAATCAACAACCTACAGATGCAAAAGCAGTACAAAACAGTGAGGGTTGAGGACAAACTATGTATAATCAGCTTAGTTGTAATAATGGGGGGGGTCAATTTTCAGTAAGATTAAGTCTGAAGATAATTGTTTATACATACAGTTAACTGTAACTATTCAATATTCTAGGTCTATGGAATACAATGTAAATGTAAATGATTAGCTGAAAAGGACAGTTTGAGAAATAGTGAATTTAAGAACACAACAGGAAAAGGGTAGGTGGATAGAAACTTTTTTTTTTCTCATACAGTAATCTATTTTATGTTAGGGGCTTTTCAGTGAGTTTTCTCTTGAAAACCTGGGAATGTTTTATTTTCCCTTTAAATACAAAGACCAGTCCCTTGCTCCTCATAGGTTGAGCATTTTCTAAATCCTATGACTCACCAACAGATTTTCTCTTCTAACAAAAACATTTAATACTTTAACACTGCAATCAAACAAAACATAATATAAAAACAATACAAGGGAAATAAACCAAGTAATTTACCTTTCTTGTACAATAGCATGTTCTACTGCTCAGGCTTTTTTAGTGAGTGTTCTATTTATCACATAATACCTCCTACTAACGCCAATAATCTTGACCTGTGTTTCTATCAACAGTAACACCAGGATGCTGAAACAGGAAAATTAAGTAAACATGCTGTCACTTTCACAAAAGTCACTACTACTTTGTCTGAACAACATAGGTCAACCTTGAAGCTTCAGGTTTTTGTGCTTTTTACTATAAAGCCCTTTACTTGTGAAACTTGCTGCCTTAGTGGCTTCAAGAATGCTCTTCATTCACCAATTTCAGGCAAGCATTATTTCATACCTTAATGAAATAGGTTTGATGGTGTGGGTTGATGATATGCTGCCCTTGTTTTAGGTCTTTTAGTCATTGTACTTTTTTTGTTAAAATTTTTGTTTGTTATGCTGTTTATACAAAGCACACAAATGGACTTGAATTGTAAACTATAGTATTCTTGTTCATTTTTAACAACAGAAGTATTTAAATAAAAGTGCTAATTCTGAAACAGGGTGACTTTCTCCACATTTGGCGGAAAGAAAGCAAAAAAAAAAAAATAATAATAAAAATGGTGGAGGCTACAAAATTGGGTGTGGAAACTCCCCTATGTTTGAGAGTACATGAGGATGCATACTTCTGTTCTTACTAAAACACAAGCACTGTTTTAGCTTGCCAGTATAATGATTTGCAGTTTAGTATGAAAAGACTGTAATAAAAAATAAATAAATAAAAATAGAAGCATACCTTTTGTACTGAATATTTGGAATTTGGCTTACTCAATTTTAGAATACCTTCTTCCAGGTGCTTCTGTGCATTTTTCTGTATATCAGAGGCAATGCTGTTTTCCTTGTCTGATTCTGAAATCTTGTAAGGGTGGACAACGAGCTTCAATTTCTCATTTTCAATCTGTATTTCATGATCTTTTTTATCGAGTACTTGCTGTCGAACTAAAGTAAATAAGAAAGTTGATAAGATTATACATGCGGAATACATCTATGTATACCCTATAACTGCATTTAACTGCTACAGTTACACAAAGAAGCAAAATGTACCACTCATACACTAAGCTAGCCATTAGAAAATGAGTACCCTTCTTTGCACCCCTAGAAGAAAGGGTTTATAGTGCACGGCCAAACTGCCCTGTTGAAAGTCAAAAGACAGGCCCTTAAAATCTGAATCAAAATAAAGGGGTTATGTTAATAACAGGCTAAAGGGGAAAATGTAGACAAGTATTGCACGTACATCTCTGCACAATGAATAATGCAGAAGACAGGGCTGTATATGCTAGTTGTTACAAACAAGGACCAGATGTCAGATAAAGCCTGTTTTCAGCGATTACACTGTTAGCCCATTACATGGAATAGATGCCATTCTTAACCTATTTGTATTCAACTTAATATTAAAACACAGCATTATGTCACTCTGAATTCTCCCACTACTGGTGACTCCACCACCTTCCACCATCCCAGTGAAAAAATAATCCAGTCACTACAAATCAACTTACTTGTGTTTTCAAATCATAGTCCTCTGTTCATCTCCAGTTTCTGAAAGATGGCCGTCACGTGACTTTTAACAACTCTCTTAATTTATCTGAAAGTCACTCTCATGTCTCCCTTCTACTGTGTTTCTTTAAGGATATACAAGTTAAGTCCATTAATCTTTCTTCTGGCACAGATCTTACACCATCTTATATTGGCACAGATCTTACACCATCTTATAATGGCCCTCTTTTTAAAACTTCTGTCACATTTAAGCCTTTAGAGACAGCATCCACCAGGAGTGCATGAAGTACTTAAGATGGAGTCTTACCAATCATCTGTTGAAAAAAAAAACTCTTTACTATGGAAAATGTTTTTACCTATGCATTCCATTTCCCTCACATCTCTTCCTACTTTCATATAATGGCTGTCAACATGCAAGTCATCTGAAATAAATACTAAAAATGTCTCTGGGCAATGGCTTTGGACAGAAATTCAACACGTCTTTTTTTTCCTTCAAAGATTCTTTTGCAATTGGGGGGGGGTCTCCTTCCAAGGAACATTAATTCATGTTTCTTTGAAATGGATCTAAGCCACCCCACATCAGATCATAACAGCAGTTTACAAAGTCTCGTTTCATCCTCTCAACACTACCCTGTTGAACCATTCTGATACAGACCTTAGTACTAAAAACAAATGGTAGCACTTTTTCTCCATCTGCACTATGTCACCTACATAGTAATCAGAGGATTGGTCCTAGTGTGTTCCAGCAGTATCACTTTAACAACACTCCTTTCCCCCTGCAGATCTATTCAAAATCTTTCTTTGTGAACTGCAAAGCACCCAGCTTTTTACACTACTACTTTGATACCCACGTGAAGGAAACAGCCATAATACTCATTGGCAGAAGTGGGCATATGCCTATTCATTTTTTTATTTTTATCTTTTTCATTTTCAGTATTAACATTATATATACCCATTTCTACTATGCAGCTGCAGATCTTTAAACCAGCAAATACTGATTCAGTTAGCTCCAAGCATGTGCTGTGTTAGTCTCTGCCTTGTAATTAATCACTTACTCATCATCTATTAGATATTTTTCTGAAAGTTGCTGGGATCAGAAGACAGGTAAAAGCAAGATATCAGCTACACTTTCTCTAGGTGAACATATAAATGCACACAATTCAGTTGGAGCCACTGTAAAAGCAAAGAAAAGCTCTTATGTAAAACAGCTTACAGTGTAAAACCAATGAATAAGTGGAAGTACTTAAATTATAAAACATTTGTATCTAACAGTATGATGTGAGTTCGGTTTATTCTGTTTATTAGCCCACTGCACTGGTCTCAGCTACAAACTAATAAAAAGAATGAGAAAATGGAGTGGAATGGAGCAGCATTGCTTCTGCTTGTGTCTCTCTATCACTGTGTTCATTTAATTACTATTAAATATTATAATTGTGTGTCTGACTTTACAGCAAGTTCAACATGTTATTACCAGCTGATTAAGATTCCATTTCATGCCATGGCTTTGAATAACTGTCTACTCCCTACCTAATGTGGGACTGACCAACTTAACTTTCTTTTTACATATTTAAATTTATTACTATTGAAGCAGGACATTGTCTCTCTCATACTCACTACCTTAAGTTTGCAGCCTACTTAAAAACATGCTTAGTGGGTTATTTATTTATTTATTTTTTGCTTTTTAAAACACTTTATTCAGTTCCAACACCACCACTAACACATAAGAATTTCCTTTTAAAAATATCCAAACAATTTTCATTTTCAACCAAGAAAGTGTTACAATTTTACATCTCAATATAAATGTTTATGCAAAAAAATAACTGAATCAATCATAATTGGCCAGATATAGTGTTCCCTACCAAGCACCCTCTCTCTAGTATGTGTTCTCATTTTTCTTCAAAAACGTAACTCCAATATGAATTATGTAAAAAAAAAAATCCCCCACCCAATTCCTCTGCAGATTTTAAACATCTTCTCATCTTTCTTCATTTTATATGCATCCAGTCAGCTTCCTTACCAATTTCCACCTTCGATATACTAACCAAATGTCTACTTGTTTATACCCACTTTCTCTTTCCATGGCCTCAAATCAACTTATGCCACTTAATTCCCCTGTCTTCCATCTCTGGTCACTTCATCTTTTCCTGGTCCTCCAGCATGTCAACCACCTCCTCCACCTTTGGGCTCTTCTTCCAGTTCTTTGTAACTGCCTTCTTCCCCACAGTCAATAACTTCCCAATTATTACTTTACTTTTCAATTTTATCCTCATATCACATCTTAGCAGCCACAGCTTGAGAGATAACTCAGTCTCATCTTTGTCTGCATTTCCTTTTCCTCCTTACACCTTTAACAATTCCCTCTCCCCGTCCTAAGAAACATTCTTACTAACCTGTCCAGTGTACAATAATATTTGTGGAAACATTTCCAAGTAAACATTTTACATTTTCTAGCTTTACCAACATATTTTGGTAGGGAAATAATATCTTGTCATTCTTCTCTGATCTGCATTCCTAGTGTGGTTTTCCACTATATTTTCTGTTTCTTACTCCATTGTTTATCTCCATCTCTTACTCACCTTTTTCCAGTTTTTAGCAATTATCTAGTGACATTCATTTTCATCCTTCTACATTCTATTTCTTGCACCAACCTTGGCATCTCATTTCCTTCTCTTACCTCTTGTCCATTTCTGCTGCACATACTAACCACCCCTGCATAATTTCACTTTAACTGTTTCCTCAAATTATATTGCTGTTGAGTCTCTTCCCACCTTTTAATTCTCTGAGCCTACATTATCTGTGACCAGTAGCTTACTTCTTTTTGTCTGGTCATCCATCTACATAAAGTACAGTTTTGTACCTACCATAAATGTAGATGTCCGATAGATATGCAACTGCAGTCCTTACATATGGGTTGTCCTGCCTCAGGCAGCCCTTGGTCGGCTGGATTCCAAAGTCTAGGTCCGACGTCGGCTGATGTCGCCTCCTCCCCGACGTCAGAGCGGCTGGGGTATAAAAGTATCAGCTGACGCCATCTTCCTCAGTGTTTCTTGCCCCAGATGCCAGGTGCCCTCCAAGGAAGGCTAAAAATAGAACTGGATAAAAAATTCCAGACATACACAATAGCAATAAACAGATACACCATAACAGATATCCCCAGCTAAGTATAAAATGAGGAAAGTGGACCCAATGCACAGAGGAGAAGGAGGAAGGGAAAACCTGACTGCAGTTGCATATCTATCGGACATCTACATTTATGGTAGGTACAAAACTGTACTATGTCCTTCAAGAATGCAACTGCAGTCCTTACATATGGGTTGAATACCATAGCCAAGCTGGGGGTGGTAGGCTCTAAGATAAGGATGGTGTAGCTAAAATGCCCTGCAGGACTGCCGTAGCAAAGCCTGCTCGGGATCTGGAATATAAGGGGTGGTTGTAGTGCTTGGAAAATGTATGCATGGAGCTCCATGTAGCAGCTTCTAGAATGTCCTTTGTAGCCACCCCTCTTAGGAAGGCTGTGGAGGTGGCTGTAGCTCTGGTGGAGTGTGGTCTGACATTGTCTGGCACACCCTTTCCATGGTAGAAATAACAAAATCTGATGCAATGTCCAATCCATTTTGAAATTGTTTGTTTGGAAATTGCTTTTCCTTGTACTCCAGGAGCGTAAGCTACAAATAGTTGGTCAGACTTTCTGTTGGCCTTTGTTCTGTCGAAGTAGTAGCGCAGTTGTCTGTGAATGTCCAAAGTGTGCAGCAGCTTTTCCCCTTTATTTTGAGGATTGGGGAAGAAAGTAGGCAGGTAAATTTCTTGATTTAGAGCCACCCTGGATATCACCTTTGGCATAAAAGAAGGATTGGTTCTTAAAGAAACCCTGTCCTGATGAAAAATGAGGAATGGAGGTACTGCCATGAGGGCCTGTATCTCCGAAACTCTCCTTGCTGAAGATATTGCCAACAGGAAAACTGTTTTCCAGGAAAGAAATTGCAATTCTGCAGATGCTGCTGGCTCAAAGGGAGGAAGAGTTAATTTTTCCAACACAAAATTGAGGTCCCATGCAGGCACTGGTGGTTTTCTGGGAGCTTTGATATTCTTTACCCCTCTTAGAAATTGTCTTAGCAAAGGATGTGAGAACACAGGAGGATCGGTGTTGTATCTTGCTGAGATTGCTGAAGCGTGTATTTTTATGGAAGAATAGGAAAGTCCATTATGCAGCATGTCTGCCAAGTATTCCAATATCTGTGGAATGTTCATTACTGATGCATCCTGTCCCTTGTTGGTATTCCAGATGCTGAATCTCTTCCATTTGGCTGAATAAGCTTTTCTGGTGGAAGGTCTGCGTGCTTCTAATAATATCTGTTGAACTTCCTTGGAGAAAGAGATATGTGGAGAAATCATGGGACCCTACAAGCTGTCAGCCGCAGAGTTTGCAGGTTTGGATGAACCGTCCGGTAATTGTGCTGAGTCAAGAGTGGAGACCATAGAGGCAGGGTCCACGGTTTGGTGCAAGTTATGCTCCTTAGTAGTGGATACCAGTGCTGTCTTGGCCAATCTGGAGCTATTAAGATGCCCTTCGGTTGCTCTGCTTTGATCTTCAGTAACACCTTGGTCATCAATGGTAGAGGTGGGAATGCATAGATTGTTAGAGAGTTCCAGCTGAATGAGAGAGCATCTATTTTCCAGGCTTGTGGATGATGTGACCTCGTGCAGAACTTTTTCAGATGATGATTGAGGTGGGAGGCAAAGAGGTTCACGTCCGCTTCCCCATGCAGAAGTTATTTGTGCAAAAATGTCTGGATGCAACATCCATTCGTGTGGATCCAGGATGTTTCTGCTTAGACTGTCCGCTGGAACATTGTCCCTGCCTGGAACAAACTGGGATTGTAGCTGTATGTTCAGTTTCAGGGATTTTTCCCAAAGAGTCATTGTTAGTCTGCAAAGGGGGTAAGAATGAGTACCGCCCTGCTTGCTTATGTACCACATAACAGTGGTGTTGTCTGTCTTTATTAGTAGATGACCTTGTTGAAGATATTTTCCGAAGGCCTGGATTGCATGCATTACTGCTAACATCTCTTTTTGATTGATGTGCAGATGTACTTCCTGGGGAGTCCATTTCCCTTGAATACATCTGCCCTCCATGTGCGCCCCCCCCCCCCCATCCATGGTCTGAGGCGTCTTTTGTAACGGTTTGGCTTGTTTGAGGCTTGTTGAAAGGCATACCTTTGTTTAACTGGCTTGCTTGGGCCCACCACAAAAATTCCCTTTGTAGACATGGGATGAGTGGGATAATTGCTTCTAAGTTGTGGCTGTGTTGAGACCATAAACTTTTTAGGTACCATTGTAGTTTTCTCATGTGTAGCCTTGCCAGTGGAATCAGTAGAATGCAAGATGCCATGAAACCCAGGGCCTGCAGGATTTTCCTTGCAGTCATCTGGGTGAGCTTTGCTAGGCTTTTGAAGTAATGTGGTAGTTGTTCTTGCTTCTCTTCTGTGAGGTAAGCCATTTGAGATTCTGTGTCTAGTTTGGCTCCTAGAAAAGTTATTTGTTGGGATGGCAGTAGTCTTGATTTTTGTAAGTTGACTGTGTATCCCAAGGCCTGTAGTAAGTGAATGACATAATTCAAGTTTTCTGTCAAGGTTTGCTTGCTGTCCGCTTGTATAAGGCAGCCGTCCAGGTAAGGGTATATTTGTATCCCCTGGAGTCTGCAATGTGCAATTACTGATGCCAGGCATTTCGTGAATACTCTGGGCGCAGTAGATAAGCCAAAGGGCAATGCTGAGAATTGATAATGCTCTGACCCTGCAAGAAATCTGAGGTATCTTCTGCAACTGTGTCTGATTGGGACATGCAGGTATGCCTCCTTGAGGTCCAGAGTAACCAGCCAAGACCCCTTGCCCAGCATGGGAAGGAGTTGCTGTAGCATCAGCATTTTGAATTTTGGTACAATGAGAAAAGTGTTTAGAGCGGACAAGTCCAGTGTAGGTCTCCATTGCTTTTCTTTTCTTGGAACAAGGAACAGTCTTGAGTAAAATCTCTGGCCTTGTTCCTGAGGAGGAACCTTTTCTATTGCTTTGATTTGTTTCAGCTTTGAAATTTGTTCGAATGCCTCTGCCCTTTGATTTTGTGGCAGGTTTGGCATGCCTTGTCTTGTTGGTAACGTATGGAAGTGGAACCTGTAGCCTTGGTCTATTATGTCCAGAATCCACTTGTCCTTTGTTAAAATGTGCCAGTTTTTTGAAAATAAGGATAATTTTCTGCCTAAAGGTGCTTCTCTTTGAGCCTTGGTCGGCGGTGTCAAAGGCAAGTCATTGTGATTGTCCCTGTGGGGCAGGGGAAGTCCCCGCGCCACCTCTCTGATTAGTCGATTGCCATTGGCGTCCCCTGTAGGAGCCTCTGTATTGCCCTCGTCCTCGGGCACGCCTGTTTTTTCCCCTTTGAAATTTGTCAGTGTCCGGAAAGGACCAGTTCTTAGAAGGCCAATTCCTGCTGAACCTAGGAGGCTGAACCCGGAGGAAATCCTTGACTGTTTGCACTGATTTAGCCTTTTCCTCAATTGATTTCAACACATCCTGAGCATTAGTACCAAATAGCTTGTGTTTTTCCAGAGGTGCATCTAGAAGCTTTGCTTTAACATGACCTGGTAATGGCTGTTCTTTTAACCATGCATGTCTACGTATGACAGCCCCTGTCATAGCTGCCCTACATGAAGCTTCCAATGCATCATATCCACACTGAAGAAAATGGTTGCTAACCTGCTGTATGTTGTGAACCACATCCTCCATCAAGAAATCTTGATACTGAAACATATGAAAAAGGCAATTGAGGGCTCTCATAGCCAGTGTGGTTGAGGTATAAACCTTTTTGCCCCACCTCTCCAGGGACCTAGCTTCCCTGTCTGAGGGCAAGGGATTCTTGGCCGTGGATGCAGTCACCCCTTTGGGCCCCTGGGAAATGGTTTCTAGATCAACACCATGGGCCTTAAAGAAATGTTTATGAGTTTCAGGAACCCTGTAGTATCTGTCCGGCTTGACAGGAGCAGGAGGGAGAGAATCAGGAGAAGCACTCGAATCTGAGTACACATCATCCAGAACATCAAGCACTGGAGGGATAGCTAAAGGCCTGTGTTGTGGTAGCTTAAGGAAGGTAAGAAGCCGTTTCCTGGAGTCGGAGTATTCCTGGCCTTGCCACTGAAAGTGCTCCCTCATGGAGTGAAGAACTTCCCCAAAAGATATATCCTCAGGAGGGAAGGCAGAGGGGATAGAATCCTCCGCATCAGAATCCTCGAAGGCCTGGAAGGACTCTTCCTGGATATCTGAGTGATCAGAGTTACCAGAGGCTTCATCTGAAGAAAGGGTGTCAGTATGCTCAACCCTGGGCCTTTTGTCAGAAGGTGGCTGAGATCCTCTTTCAGGATGGGCCTGGGACCCTCTGATTAAGGAAATTAAATTCTGCAGCTAAAGACATGATTTGTTTATCAGTAGTGGGCTGAGGCAGAGCTTTAGGAGGGTGAGACTTAGCCTGGCTAGCAGCCT
>NC_056737.1:1553299723-1553301392 GCF_019279795.1 Protopterus annectens | reverse complement strand
AGGTTTAAATCCATACAACTTGTCGAAAGCAACGATTTTCATCATCAACACCAAGAAATATACATTTGAAGTAAAGCAATGTTTATGAAACAAATGCATTTTATTTACAGTTGATTTCAATGTTGCTCACAGTAAAGTCTGTAGTTCAGAAACATGGAAATATTTAAGATGCACAAAAAAATAATTTTAATAACACTTTTGCTTTTAAACCAGCAATTAAATCTATATAGCAACACATCTTGTAACTTACCTTTGTTGTAGTGTAGTCGGTGTATACACAAATCGCAAATAAACTAAAAATAAGAAATCCTCTCTCTAGTTGTAGTCTACGCCACGATCTCGCCTCCTTCCTGCAGCTTTTTCTTTTTAAAATGGCCCGGAACGGTGTTTCACAAGATAGCGCATACCAGCGAAAGACGCTGAGTATGGGAAAACGAAAAGAAAGTTACGCATGCGCAGAAGACAAAACTTCTGGCGGAAGTGTAAACACATCGAAAAGTGAAATTAGAAATTCTAAATTTAAATTTAAGGGTCGCATGGCCGCATGGAAGAGCTCTGAGGGTTGCATGCGTTCCCGAACAATGGGGTTGGACACTCCTTGAGCCAGGAGTAATGCTCCCAGTCTCCACGCTTTGGGTAGTTGAAGTCGCCCAATATAATGGTGTTTGGAGATACCTTCATATTTTCCAGTGTTCTCAGAAAGGCAGAGTGGGGTTCCTGGGTTTGGGAGGGTGGTCTGTAGCAGGCTATAAACTGGAAGGCAGTTTTACCCACTGTTAGTTGCATTATGGATAGTCTCTTGATGCTTCTCAGGTGCTTTTGCCACCAACCTGAGGTGGGTATCTTTGATGAATATCGATACCTCCTTTTGTGGTTCGGTCCAAGTTTTGGGGCCGAAAAGCATGGTATGAGGTATAACCTGGTAGGGCTGGGGTGCTCTCGGGAGCCCTGAACCAGGTTTCAGATATCGATGTTCTCCAGTTTTGAGTGCGTGCATCTTGAGGTTTAGACTTCTGGCGTTGAGTAGCATTACTCTTAGTTTCTTATCCCTTGTGATACCTATGGAGGTGGGTTTGTCTTTTGAGCCTTGCCTAAAAAAGGCACTATGGGGATAGCAAGAGCCTTTGCCAATATCCGAAAGCCCAAAGGTGACAGGTGCAAGCTGGCCCCTAAGCACGGTCGGATGGCTTGTCGGAAAGCATATCATCCCAAGCTGACAAGCATTGATCCCTTTGAATGACACCTCAAAGTATTTAAGCTTCAATTGTTGAAATTGATCATCTTGTCTTCATATTGTGGCATCATTCTTGGTGAGGGTAAGATGCTACCAAGGTCAGGGTTATACTGGCCTGGGCCACATGCTCAGAGAGCTCCTTTGCGTCTATGTCTCTTTCATGTAGTCCAGGGAGGGGCATACGCCTCAGGTCATTCACACCAGCATGGACAATGACTGAGTCATATTTGTACTTGCCTTGGAGTGACCTGAGTGCTTGTGTTATGTAGCAGATCCTAGCGCTCGACAGGCTGCTCACCATGACCCTCTCTTTGTTCAGCCTGGTGGTAGCGGGACGTCAGTGTGCCTGATCGATAGAGTAGCAACCTATTACAAGTGTACCAGGTGTGTTGTTTAGTCTTAAGGGCTGTGACTGTTCGGCACACTGGCTTGCGT
>NC_056737.1:1553292223-1553294723 GCF_019279795.1 Protopterus annectens | reverse complement strand
ACACTTTGACCAGGTGCGAGCAAGATGGCAAGACTCTTTCTGCCGGAGTCCTGTTTCTCCACCCCTTCTAGACCTTACCCCAAAGGTCAGAAGGGAGGGAAAATGTGGTTCCGAAAATCACAGGGATTCACGCCTGATGCACATGGTCAGTTTACCCCCAGAGGCAGAGGGGGTAATAACAACAGACGCCGCCCTAGGGGCAGAGGGGGTCCGCAGAACCAAGGCAGCAGAGAGCCTCTCTCTGACAAGCCTTTCCAGCATCCCTGAGGTGTTGCCCGACTGCCCACCCTTGGAGGCAGTCGGGGGAAGATTATCGCTGTACCCAGAAGCCTGGCTTTCCCTCTCTCAAGACAAATGGGTACAGTCGATCATATCCGAGGGTTACAACATACCTTTCGAGAAAAGCCCCTTCCCTCAAAAAGGATTACTTCCAGACGTTCCACCCGGTCTAAGGGAAATTGCAAAGCTAGAGGTTTCAAAGCTTCTAGAGAAAAGGGCCATCCAGCCAGTTCCAACAGATAATTTAGAATCCGGAATCTACTCAAGGTTCTTTTTGATCCCCAAAAAGACGGGAGACTGGAGACCAATATTAGACCTCAGCAAGTCTGTCAAAAAGGCAAGATTTCGGATGGTCACACTTCAATCGATTTTGCCCTTTCTGGGCAAAAACAACTGGATGTGCGCCATAGAAAGATGCGTACTATCACATAAAAATCCACAGACGCTCCAGAAGGTTTCTCCGCTTTCAGCTGGGGACCAGTCATTTTCAGTTCAGAGCCCTGCCCTTTGGTCTCACTACAGCCCCCAGAGTGTTCACCAAATGCATGGCAGTGGTCACGGCTCACCTGAGACGTCAGGGATTCCAGGTGTTTCCGTACCTAGACGACTGGCTCCTCTCAGCCATCACCAAGCATCAACTTCTCCACGCCATGGATTACACACTACGTCTCTGCAGCAAGTTAGGGATTTCGGTCAACTTCGAAAAGTCTTCCTTATCGCCTTGCCAATCCATTACCTTTATAGGCGCAGATCTAGACACTACTCGGATGTCAGCAAACCTAACAAACCAAAGAATCCTAGATATCCAAAACCATGTTTGGATGATCCTTTGCAGCAAAAAGGTGCAAGCCAGGTTGGTTCTGAAAGTGTTAGGCCTTATGGCAGCTGCCATCACACTTCTTCCTCTGGCCCGTTTTTACATGCGTCTCCTGCAGTGGATGTTGTTTACCCAATGGTCTTTCCAACAGTTACCCATGTGTCACAAGATCCTTGTGACACAAACCTGCAAGAGCCATCTCTCCTGGTGGATTTCTTCCCCCCTAGTCCATCAGGGCAGACCATTTGTTCCCTCGGCCCGCAGCCACGGGTCACGCTGGGATGCCTCCCTGATCGGGTGTGGGGGGGGCATTATCAGGGCAGGATGGTCCACGGCACGTGGCAACCGTTCAAATACCACCTGCACATAAATGTCCTACAGATGACAGCAGTGCTTTTAATGTTGCAAGCCCTCAACGACTTTCTTCCCTTAGGGACAATTGCAGTTCACACAGACAACATGTCCGTGGTATGGTACATCAACAAGCAGGGCGGAACCAAGTCCTATCCTTTGTGTCGAGAAGCTCTCAGACTTTGGCAATGGGCGATCTCCTCTCGTCGGTTTCTGATAGCAACGCATATCCCCGGGAAAACCAACATCATAGCGGACAGATTGAGCAAAGCTATACTCATGCCTCACGAGTGGTCTCTCAAACAATCTATAGTGGAAGAGATTTTTCAGAAGTGGGGTAGCCCATGCTGCAACCTTTTTGCTACACCCCAAAACAGCAAATGCCCAGACTTCTTCTCTCTCTTTCCACTTCCGGGCCATTCCCCCAGAGATGCTCTAACCCAGGATTGGCCCCGGGGACTTCTTTATGCCTTTCCCCCCTTTCCGTTAATACCTCAAGTACTCCAGAAAGCTACCATCTTGAGAGCCAAGCTGATTCTCATTGCCCCTTACTGGCCTCGACAAATTTGGTTCCCGTTCCTTCATCGCCATCTCTTGGTGCAGCCTTGGCATCTGGACCCAGTTCCAGATCTTCTGACCCACCAGTTGGGTCAACTGGGTAACCGGGTCCATTCTCCTCAACCTCACCGCTTGGTTGCTCCACTTCCTTCCTTAGCCAGGCTTCCTTTGATCTCTAACCCCATTAGAGATATCATAGTAGCTTCTCTAAAGTCCTCTACCAGGAGGATTTACTCTAGCAAATGGAAACGTTCACTTTTGGGCAAAGTCTAAGAACATAGACCCTTTTACTGCCCCTATTCAGTCAGTTTTGGACTTTCTAGCTGAAATTTTTCACTCCGGTTCTTCTTCTTCCACAGTTAAAGTCCAGTTGGCAGCAATCTCGAATTTCCATGTCGGATTTGCAGACCAGAACATTATGTCTCACAAACTTTGTAAAGCCTTTCTCAGAGGGGTGTTCCTTCTTAAACCCCCTGTTAGGGATCCTCCATCACA
>NC_056737.1:1553282223-1553287223 GCF_019279795.1 Protopterus annectens | reverse complement strand
ATCTCCTTCAAGTTGATATGCAAATGTTGAAGTCTGACAGGCCACATGTCTTGCACCCATTTTCCATTGAGGTGTGCTCCCCAAGCCTTGTCCGAGGCATCTGTCGTTAGTATCTGACTCGCCTCTGGTCGGGTCACAGAGAGTCCCTTGTTTAGGTGACATTCCTGAGCCCACCACAAAAATTCTTTCTGAATGCAAGGTATTATCAGAATGACAGTGTCTAGATCTTGGCAGTGTTGTGTCCATACATTTTTGAGATACCATTGAAGCTTCCTCATATGCAGTTTGGCATTGGGAAGCACCAGAATACAAGATGCCATGAACTCCAAGGCTTGAAGGACTGTCCTTGCAGTCAGCCTGGACTGTAGAGACATTTGATGGAAATAAAGAGAAAGGCTTTGTTTGTCCGGGGTCAAAAGGCCATCTGGGAAGCTGTATTCAGTCTCACACCCAGAAAGCACATGTCCTGAGAGGGTACTAGACTGGACTTTGTTTCGTTCACAGAATACCCTAGGCATCTTAACACTACCATCACATACTGAAGATGATGAAGTAGTTCGTCTTTGTGTTGTGCAATAATCAGGCAATCGTCCAAATAAGGATAAATCTGTATTCCTCTTAACCTGAAAAAGGCAATCACTGGAGCCAGAACCTTTGTGAACACTCTGGTCGCAGCAGATAAGCCAAAGGGCAATGCAGAGAACTGATAATGTAAATTTTCAGCCCGAAAACGCAGGTACCTCCTGCAACTGGGCCTGATAGGAACATGAAGATAAGCCTCTTTGAGATCCAGAGTTACCATCCAGTGATCTTTTCCCAACAGAGGTAAAAGCTGTTGTAACGTCAGCATTTTGAACTTTGGAACGTCCAGATAAGTGTTGAGGATAGATAAATCCAAAATTGGTCTCCACGTGTTCCCTTTCTTTGGTACTAGAAACAGGCGAGAATAAAATCCTAGTCCCACTTCTGACAGAGGAACTGGCTGTATAGCTCCTATTTGAAGAAGCAAAGAAATCTGCTTGTGAGCCTCTATCCTTGCCGAGGAGGAACGCCTGGCATGCCTTTGAAAGGAGGCAATGTATGGAAATAAAACTTGTAGCCTCGGTTTATAATGTCCAATACCCATTTGTCCTGGGTGACTAAAAGCCAGTTTTGCTTGAAGAGTGCTAACTTTCCTCCCAAAGGAGCTGCCAGGCAAGAAGAATCTGGCAGCTGAAAATGCAGGTCATTGGGCCTGTTTACGAAAGGACTGGCCCCTGCCCTCACCTGCAGATTGTGCAGGCGAACTCCGAGTTCTAGGCTTGAATGTACTATGAGCTCTGCCCCTGCCACGTCTAGATCTACCCCTAGATTGAGAATCAGAAGAAGGGTAGGTCCACCCCTTAGTAGGCCAATTCCTACTAAACTTTGGAGGTTGTACCTGCAAAAAATCTTTAACAGTCTGCATAGACTTAGCCTTGTCTTCCATTTTCTTCAAAACCGACTCCACAGGGGACCAAACAAAACTTCAGACTGTAAAGGGCATCCAGAATTCTAGTTTTAACATGCTCGGACAAATTCTGATCCTTAAGCCAGGCGTGCCTCGAAGAACTGAACCAGTGGCAGCCACCCTAGAAGAGGCCTGTACAGCATCAAAACCACATTGCAAAGAATGCTTACCCACCTGTTCAGAGACATGTACTAAATCCTGCAATTCTTTACACTCTATACCCTCTGCCAAAGCATCCACTTTAGATTTTAGCTGAGAAAGGAGGAAATTCTGATACTTCAACATATGAAACTGGCAATTTAAAGCCCTCATTGCTAAAGTAGAAGAGGTATACACCTTCTTACCCCATCTATCCAAAGCTCTACCTTCCTTATCTAGAGGAACCGGATTCTTTACAACAGAGGCTCTAACACCCTTAGGCCCCTGACTAATAGTTTCTGGGTCCACCCTAGGACTCTTATACAGATATTTATGAGCCTCAGGCACCCTGTAATACCTGTCCGGTTTAACTGGTGCAGGAGGCAAAGAATCTGGATTAAGGGAAGCCTCCGAGAAAACATCTTGAACAACTTCCAAAACAGGAGGTATAGCCAAGGGTCTATGCTGTGGTAAAACAAGAATTCCCTAAGCCTCTTCCGTGAATCAGAGAAATCCTGTCCTTCCCACTTAAAATGCTCCCTCATGGAATGCAGAGTTTCTGAAAATGAAAAATCCTCTGGAGGAGAAGCAGAAGGAGTGGAATCCTCTGCATCAGAATCCGAATAAGGATGAAAATCTAGAATATCTTCAGCAGAAGACTCTGAGTCATCTGAGGCCTGATCCAAACTTTCCAACTCTGGCTCCACCCTAGGCCTCTTATCAGGAGGGGGCATAGAACCTCTAATTAAAGTAATCAAATCTTCTGCCATTTTAAGCATGTGCTTTTAGGCACAGACCCTGAAGTACCTGAAGGGACACCAGAGGAAGGCAAAACAGACCTGCCCTTAGAAGAAGCCTTAGAAATAGAAGCAGAAGGCCTAACCACCTTAGGCATAGAAGGGAGAACAGTAACTTGAGAGGCCCCTTCAGCCTGACCTGACTCCTGGGAGGCCACCTCCTGCAAAATCAAAGTTTCCCCCGAGACTCAACAGAAACTTCAGCCGGATCCACCTGCTCTACTGTAGCTTCTAGGACCGGCGTCCGAACGGACGAATCAACCTGTCTAGGTTTCAGGATTTGTCTTTGCTTCTTCGGAAGCGGACGCCGGAGGATCCGACGGCATATTATAATTACACCGCTTACCAAAGACTAACCTAGCACAATCTAACCTCCTTTTATAGTGCGCTTATTAAACTTAGCACAAAACCGACACCCACTCACGCCGTGGTCCGGTCCCAAACAAGGAATGCAAAGAGAGTGATAATCCCTATGCGGTATCTGTTTCCCACAAGAAATACAATTATTCACTTTTTCTGACATCCGGTAATTAACTGAGGCAAGAAAAACAAAAATATTCCCAACGGGTACTTAGCCCAACTTGGTTTCGGTCTGAAACTCGAATAAAATTTCAGAACGCCAACGGCACTTGCAATGCTGCTTCTGCATCGGACCATGCGGCAAAAAAGACTGAGGATATGACGTCGGTCATGCGCTTTTATACCCTGACGCTCTGATGTCAGATCTGAGCTCATGACCGACGCCAGCCTAATACTTTGGTATTCGGGCCGACCGAGGACAGCGGACTACCCATAAGTAATGACTGCAGCAATGTGAGATGAAGAACATATGTATATATATATATATATATATATATATATATATATATATATATATATATATATAAAAACACAAACACAAACACATTAACATAAATATATATATATATATATATATATATATATATATATACACACACACACACACACACACACACACACACACACATATACATATATATATATATATATATATATATATATATATATATAAGAAATACCAGGCAAGTACAAGGACAAAAACTGCCAAGAAATACACCTTCTTTTACGCGTTTCGTTCACATTTAATACCAAATGAACTTCATCAGAGAAGATTAACACAAAACAGTACTAGTATAAATACCCACAAATTAAATCACATGATCTGAGTACAACCAATAAACTAAACACAACAATGAACATAAACATAATTAAATGCTTTTTATAAAATTAATTCTTTGTCTTAAAACAATATGTCTATATAGTTGTTTATGTTCTATTAAGTTGTAGGAAACATTTGATGTTAATAACATCATTTAACCCAGGTGGCTGATCTGCGTTTAGCAGTATTTGCCAAAATGCTTCCCTACACTCTAAGTACACCTTGAAATTCCCAGCAAATGGATGATGTTCCACTCTTTCCAAAACGGAAAACCTAAACTTCTTAAAAACACTACATATTGAAGCATGTCTTGCTAAAGCATTGGAAAAATCTTTCTTTCTAATAGCTGACACATGTTCATAAATACGTTTATGTAAAGCCCTTATAGTTTTGCCTACATAAAATTCCCCACAGGAATCGCACACAGCCACATAAACTACAAATTGAGAGTTACATGTATAATGTCCTTTACTATAAATAGTCTTTCTAAGATGTTTAAAAAAGATGGTACTATTGCCTGATATGTATCTACATTGCTTGCAGTTATTACATGGAAAAGTACCATGACAACCAACCTCATTCTCAAATTGCTTAACAGTTTCAACTATAGTTTTAATATTCCTAGTTTTTTTGTATGTAAATACAGGCTTTTTCCCTATCACTGAACATAGTTCAGTGTTACCAAGTATAACTTTCCAGTTGTTTGAAATAATACCCCTAATCCATCCCATTTGATTGGTTATTGGAATAGGAAAAGCTAACTTAAAATTATCAGCTCCAATGGATATTTTGTTGTGGCAAGTGTCAATTTCAACACTATTTCTGCTTCCAAGACCAGAAATGGAATTGGAATCGGAAGCAGAAAAATATAAAATTGGACGTGCAACACTAGATCTCAAAACCTTTACCTCCTCAAATATTTTGTTTAACCAAACACTATCGTAACCTCTGTTTATAAAAAATAGAGAAAGTTTGTCTTTTTCTCTATAAAATTCATCATCACTATTTGTCAATCTACTTAATCGAATGAACTGTCCTTTGACAACTCCTCTTTTCATAAAAGTAGGGTGCAAGCTATCGTGATGTAAATACTGGTTAACAAAATTAGATTTTCTGTAGATGTTGCTTACAAATTTACACAAGTCAGAGTTTATAGATAGATGTAAATCTAAAAAATTGATACTTTCTCCAAAATGTCCAATAGTAAATTTAAGGAATTTTGTTGAAGCATTCAGATCTTTTACTAGATCGTGAAAGGACTCTTTATCACCACTCCATAAGAAAAATAAATCATCTATATATCTTTTGTAAAATGTAATACAGTTAGCCAAAGGATGAGGAAATAAATATTTGATTTCCCACATGGCCATTACCAAGTTAGCAAAACTAGTTGCTA